>NC_133359.1:30473143-30773143 GCF_030506205.2 Paramisgurnus dabryanus | reverse complement strand
GATCCATCTAAATAACCACTGTTAGCAACAGGCATACGTAGTGAGCGATCTGCGAAGCTCCCGAACGGCCGATCTGACTATAATATGCGGCAGAACGGTTCATAGCGTGGGATTATACAGATACCACAATAGTGTGAACCCAGGTGCGCCCTCGAGCACATCGGGATGCATATAGGTAGTATCATAGTGCACAGATCGGTGAGCTTTCCAAGCGCGCCTTAAATGTGTATTGACTATAAATTGCACGGGCACAGGTGACCACTTGAGTACATCATGAATGCATATAGATGAATCAGAGTGTTATAATGCACAGGCCGGCAAGATTCTCGAGCGGGCCGTCATGTGTTCTGATAATAAATTGTGCGCACACGGGTGAACCCTTCAGTGCACCATGAAGCGTATAGATAAATCAGTGCACAGAACGCGCCGTGAATGTGTACAGATATGATTGATGAACGTAACGGTGGGCACCCAACGCACCGTGAACGTACACAGATGACACAGGCGTGTATACAGGTGAGCTTTTCCAAGCGCATCTTAGTGTATACCGAAATGTTATAGCGTGCATATGTGAGCTTCTCTAAGCGCACATTGGACACTTATAATTACAACCATATGGTGCATACAGGTGAGCTAACGGGCGCACCTTTAATGCAACAAACCTCAGTAGTGCGCGAAGCAGGGATGTCGAAGCTGTAAACTGACAATGTGGATGGCGGGGACGAGCCGGCCGTGTCACAAATGTCAAATGAGAAACCTCTAAGACCATGCCCGAGGAGCTAATCCATACATGGAGTAGACTAATAACGAGTGAGCATCATTGTCACGGGAGGTGATAACATCAACGATCCATAAATAACCTGTTTTGACAGGTGCGCTAGCGAGTGATCTGTGACACAGATGAACAGCTGATCGTCTGATGTACGTCAGATGTATCTGTCATACAGGACCTTGGACAGTTCCAGAGCGCTGTGCCTCGGGCACCGTCCGCATCTAAGAAATGACAGGCTTATGAATAAAGTGAATGGCCAGCCGTAAAAGCATGGTTCGCTGTTACTGCCACCGTCCGCATCTGAGAGATGACAGGCTTGTGAATTAAATGAATGCTCGGTCGTAAAAGCGTGGTTCGCTGTTATCACCTCCACATAGATATAGTTAGGGGAGAGAGCCGCCGTGCACGAGCCTCTGTAGTGAGGAGAAAAGTGTTCCACCCACGATTCGCGGGGGGTTTAGACTTTTCGCTGTCACTAGACAGAATAGATCAGACTTTGCATAAAGAGGGTCCTAGCAGCTCGTGTCAACGTGTCATAAGGCACGTAATGTAGGTCGTGTCCCACGGACAGTGCCGGCGCCAGCCGAGCGCTGATGAGGGGGCGTCTAAAATACCAGAGGGGTCGATCACATGAATGCATATAATTCCCCCAGCTAGAAAATACATAGGTTTGGTACATTAAGTTTTAAAGTGTTATAAACAAACATCTCTGTAATACAACCACAAACACTACAGCTATAGTGAGCAACGTACAGAGCTCTGAACAATACAACAACAACAACAACAACAACAAAAAACCGCATACCTAACGTTACATATTAGCACAACACTACTCATTTGAAGTTCAGACCCAGAGGTAGAAATAAATTTAACGTAATGGTGGGGGGCAGTGTTGGCAAATAGAGTTGATGGTTTTCAGCCCAAAAACTGTCCAAACGCAACATTTTATCTTCAATTTGATCATATAACGTAGTTATTTTAACTGCCACAAGTAATGCACCATAAGCTAGCGATTAAGCAGCTAGAGAACCACAATAGCAAAATGACAATAACTCGTTTACATATACAGCTATGCTGTAGGATAGGCTAATTTAAATTCGTTAATTATAAATTTAACAATGTCTGTTTTTTATCTATTTACTCCTGATAAACAGGTGTGTGAGAGAGAGGAATCGTACAGGCTTACCTTTAACGTTAAATGCAGAACAATAATAGGCTGTTGGTTGTACGTTGACTTGCAAGGATGCTGAAGAACATGAACATCTGAACTTTTCAAAACTATGTACAGTCTGGCTGAAGTTCATGGTGCCCGAATTGACTTAATGACAGCCGAACATTTGGATCTTTGCACCTGAAATGCTCCGATAATTCATCCACGCCACGGCATTAATTGATGTGTGACAATCCGGAGTCCGGTTTGTAGAACTTTCAATGCTATTTTCCATATATCCATTGCTACAGGGCAGGCCCAGGTCACTCTCACACTCCTGTCTGTAAATTTTTATATAATTTCCCACTTCGACATCTTGATTTCCCTCTGAGACTCAGAACGCGGGCTCATTGTCGGCGTGCCTCAAGCCGTCAACACAAACTTGTTCAACTTCAGGCGCGGCTGCAAGAACCAACAACCACATGACGTCAAAGTACCGCGAGAACGATTCGAGATATCATACTAAGTGTCGTTTCGTCTCGCTCTCGCGGCATTTTGACGTCTTCGCCTGATGAATTCGAACAATCCTATAGGCTACACATGAGTGGGCGTGTGTCACGGTAGAATACATGCACACTTGTTTTTTTGTTTGGTTAAATAATTAGACTTTAAAATTCACTTTAGGAAGACAATACACAAGGCAAACGTGATTTTTAAATAGCGCATTTTATCATTAAAATCCCATTCAACATTAATGGTGATCTGAGGGGGCGGGATAGTGCCAGTGAGGGGGCGACGCCCCCTCACGCCCCCTCGTGGCGCCGGCCCTGCCCACGGATGCAATCTCTGCACGCCCATCGTAACGGGTTAATATGTCTGCATCTTGGTAGTTTAAGCATGAGATGCATATCACTCTGATTGAACATAGCTTATAAAGCGATGCAATGAGTGTAGCAAATGGCTCGGAGTCAGATTGAGGCCATTTGGCGTCTGGATCGTAAACAGCCCTAAAATTGTGACTTTAGATAACCCTGTGTCCTGATAACACAATCACCCAGATATCTACCACCTATCAGGGGTGTAAAATGGGCAACAATTAAAACAAATGCAGCCTTCAAAGGAGGTTCAAAGGAATCCCACCAGAGAAACCTGAGGACCGATCGAACGACACTTGCCAGAGACACAGCAGGGGGCACAGACGATATGTCTCTGATGAAACCACGTTTAAAGATCACAATGAGCTGTTTAAATGTATATATATTTTATATTCCTTTACTGCATGATCTTGTATGTGTGATGTAACTGTGTGTTAACACTTTAGTTAGATTTTGTTCACTTTAGCATGGTTCATATCTTAGGTATGAAATTATTATTCAACGTGATCTTAAACCCATGTCTTGTCTAGTATCAAATTAATCCACTCTTTATTTCCTAATCATTTCTATGTATCATATTACCATAAGCCGCATCAATGTCATTTAATATCGATTTGAAGAGTTATGGAAACAAACTTTTATCATTTGGCAATTACGCAAATGTGATGTCTGAAAGAACAAAGGCTTGTTTCCCGCGCGATCGAACACTTCGCACATTGGTCATTCACCTAAAATGGGCTGGGCGCGTGAAAGGTCAAAACGGCCTATCGTCCAAGCCATCATCGCTCAGTTACTCAGGTAACCCGTCAGCGCAGTTTGGAAACTCGCTGAGACTCACCCAGAGTCCCTCGGATTCATCATCTTTTCTCTGAGTAATTCCCTGGCTTGCACTTTGCACTTCGAGTTCGGACACTTTACACGGAACAACCCGCCATACGGAACAACCAAACGGACTTACGAACACACCTGGATTCTCTCTCTCTCCCTGCTCGCACCCGCGCGCACCAGAAACTTCGTACTACATCACAAAGAGCCAAATGCAAGTATTAACCTTGTTCTACTCGCTGATGTTTAAGCTTTACTCCTTATGAAAATTAAGGCGATCCTTAGAGATTTTCCGATTGTTTGTGCAGATGTTAAGCAATAGTGCTATTGCCAATCTTTTACTCTCTCTCTAGCTTTTCAGTCTTTTCTTTCTCATCTATGTTTTATGTTATTGTATATGTGTATGTTTAGTTAGTCGTTGTGTGTACTTCGTTTTGTAGTCAATAAACCGGTTTTGCATTTTCACAATTGAATTGTTTCTGTGTTCAATGCTCACGAAAGTAAAGTCACTATTTCTGCCTTTTGATCCAGCTACACGCTGCGAGTAGCACTGTATATCAGTAAGAAGGTTAATTTTAAAGGCCATGAAATTAACATTTCTTAGACGTTAATATACGATTATGGATATATGTCTTCGGTGGACGAACATATTAATTAATTGTTATTATTAATTCTGCTACGCCAGGTAAAACCTGATAAACTTGTATAATTAATTACAGTTAGTTATACATAATATTCCCTTTTGAGCTAAAATCTAAGATTCCCTTGGGAATCCCCGTAGTATTACAGTCGGAGGTTTATAGTGTTTCAAATAACTTTATTCCCCTCCTCCCGCTGAATCGCTACATGAGTTTATAAAGGAGATGACTCGTCAGCTTGAACAGGGGCGAGATCTCAGTCTGGGTTGGTGAATAATGAAACCACCGTAGTTTGCCCGACCGCATTATCACAAAAACACGGTCGAGAGTGCTGCAGTGCTAAAATCATCCCCTTAATGGACCGTATGTACAGTACAAGGTGATTGATATGAGACAAACGGGTGTTCCACGTGCCGAAGGCTGATTGCCGTCGTAAAGCGTGTTCAACCCACAGCAGATGCTGGGCGAGCTCGTAAGGATAGCACTTCATGCAGCCGTGTGTAACTTAAAGCATAAGCTTCCCGGCCGTCAGCTCGGGGCAGGACCTTTGCTTAGTCAAACTGAAGTGGTTTTATGAACAGAATGCCAAGATATTCAGCTTTCTGGGGCTCATTAGAGGGGTACGTGAGCCCGTCTTAAACGAGATGCCGCCCGTCTGATTGTGGGCGCGCGTTGAGCTCGCTTTCCGAGCGTCATAAACGAAACTTATTGTGGCGGGTAGCAAGCTCACTTGAGGTTGACATTACCCTTAATATCTCTGAGTATTGGAGCGGAGCGGAGGTGTGAGCGTCTTCGGATTATATAAATCAGCTATATTGCCGAAAAACGTCATAAACCGCTTGGCTGTAAGCCTTTGAGTGGCCGTTCGGAGAGGGCGCAATTTAAACGCTTGGAGCCATGAAAAAGTCTGAGGCTGCCGTCTCTCTAGGAAGAGAAAATAACAACCGTAAGACCGTGCTCGTTTGAGCCGTCAGTATCGTAGCGGAGAAACTGAGTTGGGCTGCGAGCGAATTTGGCAGAAAGGTGTTAGAGACACCGTACAGCCGTGGGGTGTCAATACACAGTATAGTAAGCACAGAAATTGCTCTTAGAGTAATTCAATACCGTTCGCCACTATAGTGAGGTCGCATAACCGACAGTATTACACAGTATTTTTTTGGATAAACAGCACACAGAAAACATTTCAGGGCAGTCCAGCCGAGGCGCGACTTAACCCCTCCTCTCCCAGACAGTTCGTTCTCTGTCGACGCAGCTGTGCTGCGAAGACCAGAGCTCGGCCGTTCAGGTGCACGAGCCTCAGTAGTGACGGTGACCAGAACGGCTCACGGAGCAGAGCAGTATGTCTAGGAGGTTTAATGTCAGACTGGACCCATCACAGAGAGGAAGTCTGCCGTGAGGCCCGCGGTTTTGCCGTTTATTAAAAGGGCAGAAAAACCGGGTATATAAGAATGTACCAATATTCAGCGCACTGATATAGGACGGGACTTAAAGCAACACTATGTAGTTTCCATGTAAAAATGACTTACAGCTCCCCCATGTGGTTGAAAAGCGCAACAGTGCCTGGTATCAGACACTCTTCTGCAGGCAGGGGGAGGGGCGAGGCTGTGTTTCCTACCCTCCACCGCCACTTTCAGAGTGTGCTTGTAGCAGCTAGGAGGCTGCTCAGGTTGCAGCAACAGTACGATTTGTCCAGTTAAAAGTTGTTCTATCACTGAAATAATTTTAGAGACATTATTTATAGGTAAAAAAACTACATAGTGTTGCTTTAATAAAGGGAGGTATTCAGGCCTCAGTATATTATAAACAAATTCGTTCTGCCTCTGATCTGTCTAAACCAGAGAGAAATGACCGGGCAGACGAATAGTGAGCTCTCCCGAAGTGAGACAGACTCAGGCCGTTTAAGCTCTTTTAATAAGTGTTTTTTAGCACTCCAATAGAGGCGTGTCCACCTTATCGAGCAGACGAATGAGATCGCGCCGCTCCAGGAGGGGAGGGGCATGAAGCTCTGTAATCGTTGAACAATAGACAGCTGCATTTAGAGGCAGCGAGCCGTAAGACCGCGTGCTAACTCTTAGAAGCCATTAAGAGACCTCACCACTGCGGGGAAAGGAGCGAGGGACTCCGCGAGCGTAGAGCACTAGTGGCTGTGCTATGACAGGAAACAGGGGCAGACCCGCCCGTGTTTGCTTGTCGTATGCATCTATCTTAGTTCTACTGTTCCCCCGCTTGTTCATCTCAACAAGAGAGGAACGGCGGAGGAGAGCAGCAACACAGATAGAACAGCCATGCGTCGTATGAACGGTATCACCAGATGAATGTGCCAGAGATCTCGCCACTGAATGTAGCCCGTGTGTGCTTGTCTATGCATCCATTTAGTCTCATGGCTCGACGTGTGTTCATCCCGGTGAGAGAGGAACAGCAGGGGAGCACGAAACATGGATAGGACAACCGATGCATATAAGCGCGGTCCCGGCGTGGGAGGTGCCAGACTTTGTACTTTGTACAGACGTTAACCAATAGGCTTCAATCGCGGAGTAAACAGGAGTTTCCCCCCATAGTGTCAACTTACTGACAGAGGTGTAAAAAGTACTCAAACATTTTACTCAAGTGAAAGTACAAGTACTGAGTGTAAATTTTACTCAATTAAAAGTAAAAGTATCTGGGGAGAATCATACTTGAGTAAAAGTAAAAAAGTACCACATTAAAATTGTACTTGAGTATTAAAAAAGTAAAAGTATCAGGAAGAGATTCTTGTTTAAGCTTTTAATCTCTAAAAACATGTGAATGAAACACATACAATGTTTTATCCTGCTTTACAACTGTTTGTATTTAATTGTATTTATTTATACCACGGGTTTGTTGAATGCTTGATTCTGATTGGCTGAGAAATGTTCCATGGGTGTTGATTATTTTTTAATAACCGCACACCTAAACTTTAAAATGTCTTAAAAATAGGCACCAGAGCTATGTTTGTGGTTACCGTGGTATAAGCGGAATAAATGGCTCCGGTCCTTTGATTTATTCGCAAATAATGCACACCAGCGGTGTAACACATTACCACCTAGGGTGTGCATTATTTCCTTATAATTCAACAGCCCGTCGTCAATTATTCCTTACTTATCAAACTACCGTATAAGACTACCTAATTTCAGTATGCAACATGCTACTCAAAGTTGTAAAACCTCAAATTTAACTTAAGCAGAAGCTGATTTTCAAAATGCAAGCTCTATCAAGCCTCTCACAGGCAGCTGATGCAGGAAGAGGTGTATTAGACCTTGTTCACACTGTCAGTCCAAATCCGATTTTGGGGTATATCCGATAGGAATCCAATCACATTTAGAACGTGTGAACGGCCAAAAACCACATGAAATCCTTTTTTCTAATCCGTTTCAGGCTACATCCAGTGGCAGTTTGAAATTGTTTTTCAAATGGCATTTCCGGAAATCCATTTCAGTCTGACCGCCATGATCGCATTTGTGTAGCTTTTTGGTTATATCATGCTGTTGCGTCACGTAAACACGTCAGACGTCAAGGCAGATTGCCGTGCCAGCGCAACGTCATTGCCATAGAAACAGTGCAGATAATCCGGAAAATGGCAGAACGTTACAGGACGTTCAGATCTGATCTGAACAGTTGGGATACACAATATGGACAGTGAATCTGTCAAATTGGATATGCACCAAAATCAGATTTGGACTGACGGTGTGAACCAGGTCTTAGTCTAGACAGGCTGCAAATAGCAGGGAACATGTCACACGGGAACACACTTCATGTGTTGACGGTTTCAAAGAAGCAAAAAATCTTCATCATCAGATGAACTGTTGGCCAATTCCTTAGAATTGTCCAAAGGATCCAGAATGAAATACACTTAAGTTAAACTGGCCATCAGCCCAATTCAATTGTTTTGGTAAGAGCAAGGGAAAATAGAATGAGGGGATCTCTAAAAAATAAGTACTTTTTGACTGGAAATAAAATTGTAAGGAGTAAAAAGTACTTTTTTTCCTTAAAAAATTAAATTAAGTAAATGTAAAAGTAGTGATTTTAAATTGTACTCAAGTAAAGTAAAAATCCCCAAAAATAATACTTAAGTACAGTAATCAAGTAAAATTACTCAAGTACTTTACACCTCTGCTTACTGACGCAATGCGAAGTGAACCGTATTAAAAGGGAACCTCGAATTTAACTTAAGCAGAAGCTGATTTTCAAAATTCAAGCTCCATCAAGCCTCTCAGAGGCAGCCGATGCAGGAAGAGGTGTATTTTACCTTGTTCACACAGTCAATCCAAATCAGATTTTGGTGGATATCCAATAGGAATCCAATAACATTTAGAACATGTGAACGGCCAAAAACCACATTAAATCTGTTTTTTTTATCCGTTTTAGGTTACATCCAGAGGTGGTTTGAAATCCTTTTCAAATCGCATTTCCGTAAATCCATTTCAGTCTGACCGTCCTGATTGCATTTGCAAATAGCACACTTCATGTGTTTCATCGGTTTCAAAGAAGTGAAAAAATTTAGCATATTTCATATTAATGTACTAAAGAACAAAAAAATTTAGGCTTATAGGATGCATTTATAGGTGTGTACGACTTCACGAGGCGCTGCAAGAAACAACAAGTGGATGACCTCAGAGTAACGCGAGAGTGATTTGAAATCAGCCTCCTCCGCAAGATTTCTCAATCTGTCGCTAATGGCACTGCGTCCATTAATTGTATATAGCATGACAATTTATCTCCTACTTCTCAGCATGAGAAATACAAGGTGTGGTGTGTGAGCGTGTGAACTGACTGAAATGTGTGTGTCTCATGGTGAATACGTGAGACTTGAGAGCCCTGATAGATGTACTTCCACTCACATACCCAACAACTGCTGAACAACGCCAACACACAGTCCTCGTCTTTCCCACCACTCTCTCGCCTGTACTACTGTAACTGACTGGAAAACCAAAGTTTTCCCAAACTTACGATCTTAAAGCGTAACTAAACCCCTGGTCAGAGCCTGACTCCACCCACTGCAATATTTGAAAAATGCAAGAAAAGTGGGCAGATCCCAACGGAGATAGAGGGGACGAACTAAGTGTGTGGTGAGATCGTAACAAGGGCGTGGTGAGCTTGAACCTGCTTACGTCACGAGTCATTTCTTGGACCCAACATCCAATAGGAAAATTCAACTGCAGTAGCCACCGTTCAACCTGAAGAGGGCAGCACTCAGACGTTTTTACACCATATATTGTAGTATTGAAACACTTTATATCCAAATGTCAAAAAACTTACTAAAATCAATGAACAGCACTAATAAAGCATCATTCTTACAAATCATTAACTAAAAAAAGTTGGTTTGGGGTTTAGTTACTCTTTAAAGAGGCCGGTGGATCCTCTAACTCTCTTGTGGAACACCATCACTTGCCATACTTGCTGTCGCTGCTATCTCTGACTCACTCACTCGACCGTCGAGTTTTTTTTTTTTTTTTTCATACCGTGTATTCTCCATTTAAATTCACCAGCTTGCCCAGCTTTACCAGTTTATGCTGGTCTTAGCTGAATTTTTCAATAGGGTACTTTTTTGTGAAACTGATTTATATTTTATATTTAGTATTTAATACCAGTGCCCTGGTCCAACCAACGTAACAGATAAGGGAAGCATTGTTGACGATTTCATTCACAACTCTTCCACTACTCAGTTATGTAGCTCATTCAGAGACTACTCATGTAGTCTTTTAACGTTTGTTAATTCTCTCAAAATAGCTAACATGCTACCTAGCTGACTAACGTTAAGCCATTATTGTCTTTGATGAAATCCGTGATGAAACTTAATACGATACCACCCACTATACCTAGGCACAAGCACTCTACAGACTTGGCACAGGCCCAGGACTCAGGTATAGTAAACAGCTATAAACTATTTTACGCATGAATTATGACAACCTCAGACCGTATTTTTGTCCTATGTGTTTTTGTTGCTCCAAGAACATGAAAAACAAGTTTTGATCGTCTGATAGGTGTCCACTGCTGCAACCTAGAAAAAAAATAAGCTTTTAAAGTTTATAAACATGCTCTTAGTAATAACATTATTTTTATTTTTTAACAGGGAATCCATCCTGAAGCAGTGGATCGATTATTTGTGAGGAAGCTAAAAACCTCAAGCACAAGTGGCATTAGGTCCACTCTTTACAGGGCCAACACAGGTGATTACATTCACATTATTTTATGTCTAGCAAAAAGATTAATGGGCTTTTAAAAGTATTATTTCAAACACTTATGTGCTGCTTTTGCTTTGTTTTTAGGTCCTATTCCCAATAATTTGGTACTCTCTTCTGCGGAGTCTTTAATAAGTGTCAGGCTTCAGCCACTGATCTGCAAGGTTCTGCATGGTTTGTCAGAGATGAATCTGGTGGAGTCTTAAGTTTGGCCTGGTACCCAAAGGTTCTTTGCTGTCCTATCATTGCCCTGCTCAATCCTCAAGGGATGCTGTCAAACATGCAAAAGCCCCTCCTTTCCCTACACTTCCTCTGGATGGGTACAAATTTGAAGGAAGATTTGAATTTGTCCCGAATTTCCATGATATGTTGTTCTTAGAAAGCTTGGCAGTCACTGAAGAACTAAGCATAATAATTGAAAAAGGCATATATAACGAGTACCAAAACAGAAATAACCATTCAACCATTCAGTGCATCTGGAGAGATGAGAATTTAATTGTTTTGATGAGGGACAAAGTAGACCTTTTTTTACTTTAATATTTATATGAATAGCTGTTTTAACTCTATGGGGCCATTTCCCGGACAGGGATTAGACTAGTTCTAGGCTAAAATAAATGTAAGTGCTGTCCAAACTGAAAACAACTTGCGCTGACATATCTTATAATACATCAGTGCCCTTTGTTTTGCCTCAAAATACACACAAGTAATGTTTTTAGTAATGTTAAAACTAGTTATATTTCCTAATTAAACTAAGGCCTAGTCCTGGCTTAAGCTAATCCCTGTCCGGGAAACTGCCCCAGGAGTTCTTACACGGGCAAGTCTGACTAACGTTTTTTGTCATCCCAGATCTCACATGGGCTTTGAATAACTTAAATTTCGTCACCAATACAAATTTTGAGCTTCTCTCCAAACCTCATCCGGTCTTCAGAGGTTAAAGAACTTATATATTGTGGATTTCGCCCGCTAACTCTCTTGAAAGTGCTTGTCGCGTCTTTACAGCCCGCCATACTGTTTGTTCCCCTTCGAGGGAACTCGAGCTGCGTCGCCGAAGCTACGCTATGGGAACGCCCTCTGCGTGATTGCGTCTGAAGCACGTATGTCAAATCAGTCCAATGGTCAAGTGACACGTCATAGGCGGGTGACGTGGGAACCAGGAAGCTATAAAAAGAGCACCCAGCAAGCCAACTTCAGCTCTTTGTGCCTCAGCAAGCGAGTGTGTGTCATTATCATGTCTAAGTCCAAACAAAGTTTTAAGGAGTGTGCTTCCCCGTGTCCTCGTTTCATTACGAGCGAGGACTCGCATCATCTCTGTGTTATGTGCCTCGGGGCACAACACGCACGATCATCTCTTGAGAGGGGTGGTTGTGCACATTGTGATAGGATGCCGCTCCGTACGTTGCGCTCGCGGCTCGCACTCTTCGAGGAGGGTGGGGAGCCGCGTGTTCCACACGGTTCTGGCCCCGCTGCTGCCGAGGCAGAGCGGAAGCTGCGATCGTGGGGATCACAACTAGATCTCGCGGACGAGCTTGAGACGGGTCTCCCCCTTTCTCAGCCTTCACCCGCGGGATCTAGTGCCCCGTCTCTGGATTCGGAAGCACGCGCTGCGGTTTCTTCCGCCCAGGGTGGGAGCCCAGATTTGCATTTATCGTCGTCCGAGGAAGTCGATATTATGTCTGTCGACGTGGTGGACGCTGAGGAGCCTTCTCATTCGTCCCCCGCGTTCGATGATTTGATGGAGGTTGTTACTAATGCCGTGGCTCGCTTAAAATTAGACTGGCCGGCGGAGACTCAGAGCGCGCGTCCTCAGAGTATGTTAGATGAGCGCTTTTTAAAACAGAAACCTCAACCTTCGCGGCGCAACATGCCTTTCTTTCCTGATCTCCACAGCGAGCTGTCGAGATCATGGAAAGCTCCGTATTCAGCCCGTGTTCATACCCCTCACGCCACCATGTATTCCAACATTGTGGGGATGGGTGAGCACGGATATTTAACGATGCCCCGGGTGGAGCAGACGCTTGCAAGCTATCTCTCCCCCGCTGCGGCGTCATCATTAAAATCGCCTTCGCTTCCCACGAAACCGGTTAGGTTAACCTCATCTTTAGTGGGTAAAGCTTATAAGTCTGCAGGGCAGGCTGGGGCTTCACTGCATACCTTAGCTGTCTTACAGGCGTACCAAGCAGAACTACTTAAAGATTTGGATACCGAGGCGGGGGGTACGTCTGATGTTTTTAAAGAGCTTCGTCGAGTCACTGATGTGTCACTCAGGGCGATTAAAGAAACTGCGAAAGCCGTGGGTAGATCGATGGGAGCTCTCGTAGCCACGGAACGCCATTTATGGCTTAATCTGTCTGAGCTTAAAACCTCAGATAGGGCTTTTCTCTTAGACGCCCTCCGGTCTCTTCGGCGATGCCGGTAATACTGTCGTCGAGAGATTTGCGGAGGCTCGTAAGCAGTCGGCGGCGTTCGAACGCTATCTCCCCCGCCGTGCTCTTGATTATAGGGCTGCTGGGCGGGAGCAGCCATCGACATCATATAGAGCATCGCAAAAGCATAGTGTTGCCACTCGTGGTCCCCCTCAAAAAAACTGGGGTTCGGGCGGTCGCGCTCAGACATCATCCAAGCCGAGGGCAGCCCCCAATCGGGGAGAGCCGGCAGTCACCTCACAACACGGTGCCCGTCTCTCCTCGATGCCCTCGGGATGCCAGTGTGTTAACCCCGCCGCAGTGTGTGTTTCGGGGCACAGCGGCTTCATATTCTTGTGTGACTCGTGCGCGGGGCACGCAACACCTCTCTCCGAGGAGGGAGGCATTAATATCACCCAGGTTGAACCCTGCCAGTTTGGTTCAGGGCACCGGGAAAAGTTTAAGCAGTACACAAAAAGCCAGTCTCGAGAGGCTGGTCCCCCTTATAGAAAATTTGGCAGCGTGGAAACTCCTGCCAAACGTGTCTCAGTGGGTTCTGCAAATAATAGAAAAGGGCTACAAAATTCAGTTTTGCAACCAGCCACCCCAATTCAACGGCGTGTTATCTACCATAGTGGGTGCTGGGCAGGCTCTAATAATGGAACAAGAAGTAGAAACTCTCTTGTGCAAGGAAGCCATAGAATGTGTTCCTCCTCACAACAGGGAGTCAGGGTTTTACAGCCGCTATTTCATAGTTCCAAAGAAAGACGGGGGGTTACGTCCGATTTTAGATCTACGTCATCTGAACCGGTCTGTTGCAAAACTAAAGTTCAAGATGTTAACTATAAAGCAGATCGTCACACAAATCAGATCCGAGGACTGGTTTGTGACGATAGATCTAAAAGACGCGTATTTTCACATATCTATCCTCCCGCAACACAGGAGATTCCTGAGGTTCGCCTTCGGGGGCGTGGCTTACCAATATCGGGTTCTCCCTTTCGGTCTATCTCTGTCACCCCGTACATTTACAAAGTGCATGGATGCAGCGCTGGCTCCATTACGACTCCGGGGCATCCGTGTCTTAAACTACATAGACGATTGGCTAATTTTAGCCCAATCAGAGAGTATGGCAGCGCAGCATCGAGATGCTGTGCTGACCCACATGAGAGAACTGGGGTTAAGGCTAAATGCAAAGAAAAGCATGCTCTCTCCAGTACAGAGGACAGCTTTTCTTGGCGTTATATGGGATTCAACGACAATGCAGGCACATCTGTCCCCTGCTCGTGTGGAATCCATTCTTTTGGCTGTAGGCAGAGTGAAGTTAGGCCAGTCACACACTGTAAAACAATTTCAGAGGTTGTTGGGGCTCATGGCAGCAGCGTCCAATGTGATACCCCTTGGGCTGCTTCACATGAGACCGCTACAGTGGTGGCTCAAAACCAAAGGGTTTTCCCCGAGGGGCAACCCGTTCCGTCTGATCAAGGTCACGCGCAGATGTCTTCGTGCCTTAGATCTTTGGAAGAGACCATGGTTTCTCTCCCAAGGACTGATGTTGGGGGCTCAGTTCCGTCGAGTTACGCTGACAACGGATGCTTCCCGCACAGGCTGGGGAGCAACTATGGGGAGCCATCTGGCTCATGGATTATGGGGGGACAGACAGCTCAGCTGGCACATAAATTGCCTAGAGATGATGGCAGTGATCTACGCCCTGAGATGTTTCATCCCTCACCTGGGGGGCCATCACGTGTTAGTCCGGACAGACAACACGTCGGTAGTCGTGTACATCAACCACCAGGGGGGTTGGCGTTCACGCCCTTTGTACAAATTGGCGCGGCATATCCTTCTGTGGACACAGGGGAAGTTGCTGTCCCTCAGAGCAGTGTACATTCCCGGGTGTCTGAATCAGGGAGCAGACGTCCTGTCGAGACAGGGGCTGAGGCCCGGGGAGTGGAGGCTCCACCCTCAGGTGGTGGAGTCCATCTGGACGAGATTTTACCAGGCGGAAGTGGATCTGTTTGCGTCCAGAGAGACGACACACTGTCCGCTATGGTTTTCTCTCACACATCCAGCACCGCTGGGTCTGGATGCCATGGTTCAGCCATGGCCGAGGCTACGGCTGTACGCTTTTCCCCCGATCGCTCTGCTCCCGGGAGTTCTGGAAAGGGTTCGTCGCAACAACGTCCGCTTGTTGTTGGTTGCCCCACTCTGGCCGAACCGAATATGGTTCTCGGACCTGGTGTCCCTCCTCGACGGCTCACCTTGGGAAATACCCGTCAGGAGGGATCTCCTCTCTCTGGCGGGTGGCTCGATTCTTCACCCCCGTCCAGAGTTATGGAAACTGTGGGTCTGGCCACTGAGGGGGCCAGACTCATAGAATCTGGTCTCTCAGCTGAGGCTGCTGAGACCATTCTTCACTCCAGAGCTCCCTCCACGAGGAAGCTTTATGCCTTTAAATGGAGAGTCTTTACTTCCTGGTGCAGCAAACACCTGCATGACCCTGTGAACTGCCCAATTGGTACAGTCTTGGAGTTTCTGCAGGAAAAGTTCACCGCAGGGTTATCTCCTTCTACACTGAAGGTGTATGTGGCGGCCATCTCGGCTTACCATGTTCCTTTGGTCGGGCAATCCCTTGGGAGAGACCCGCTGGTGGTTCGCTTCCTTCGTGGCACTCGGAGGCTGAGGCCTGTAGTCCGACCCAGGGTCCCAGCTTGGGACCTGGCCGTTGTGCTGGAAGGTCTGTCCATGGCTCCGTTTGAGCCCATTGAGACCGTTCCAGTCAAGTTTGTGGCACTTAAGACAGTACTTCTGTTGGCAGTCACTTCTCTGAGGAGAGTGGGTGACCTTCAGGCCCTGTCGGTTTCCCCTACGTGCCTTGAATTCGCACCGGGGATGGTTAAGGCTTTCTTGTACCCAAGGCCCAGCTATGTGCCTAAGGTACCGACTAATGTGCCACGACCTGTCGTACTTCAGGCCCTCTGTCCTCCCCCATTTAGGGATAGGAATCAGGAAAAGCTTAACTTGGTGTGTCCAGTGCGAGCACTGGATGCCTATGTTCACAGATCTTCTTTGTGGAGGAGGTCTGAGCAACTGTTTGTGTGCTTTGGCTCGCCCAAGAAAGGCCTGCCGGCGACCAAGCAGACACTCAGTAAGTGGATAGTTGAGACTATCTCTCTGGCTTATGAGACCACTGGACGGCCTTCACCTATCGCCGTCAGGGCTCATTCTACCCGGGGTATGGCAGCCTCTAAGGCCTTGTGGCTAGGGGCTTCAATGCAGGATGTCTGTGATGCGGCAGGCTGGTCCTCTCCGCTCACATTCGTTCGGTTTTACGAGTTAGATGTTGGTGCTACGCCTGGAGCCCAGGTGCTCATGTCTTAAGCTGTGCGCGTTTTTACACACAGACAGGCATTTGGTAGTATGGTGTTTTGGTACATCGTTCCCATAGCGTAGCTTCGGCGACGCAGCTCGAGTTCCCTCGAAGGGGAACGTCTCGGGTTACGAATGTAACCATTGTTCCCCGAGAAGGGAACGAGACGCTGCGTCTCCCTGCCATACTCCCTGCATCCCTGTCTCGCCTTGCTTCGGCACAATTTAGCTGAAGTTGGCTTGCTGGGTGCTCTTTTTATAGCTTCCTGGTTCCCACGTCACCCGCCTATGACGTGTCACTTGACCATTGGACTGATTTGACATACGTGCTTCAGACGCAATCACGCAGAGGGCGTTCCCATAGCGTAGCTTCGGCGACGCAGCGTCTCGTTCCCTTCTCGGGGAACAATGGTTACATTCGTAACCCGAGACGTTTTGTTGCCACACAACCACTCGCGCATGCGTATAAAGATGTCAACAAAGATCCTCAGATAAGCTGAAGCTTTATGTTTGGACTTGGTCCTGGAACTGTCTCTAGACCATGTCTCTGTGCCTTAGACCTGTATGCAAGGTTCGATGCTGATGGTTCTATTGATGCCCATAAAATCCTGAAAACTTTCTCTGAAGGAAAGCGTGTGTAAAATTGGAACTCGTCATTCGAGAGACAAAATCTATTTATTTGAATGCGGGAGACAGACAAAGCTCGCACTTCAGCCTCCAACTCTCTAATTCTTTCTGCTGCAGCATCCAAAAGACCTGGACATGGAGGTGTTGAGTAGTCATGGTCTGTGGGTGGGACGGGTCATTAATAGACTACAGGCTGTTAATCATTGATCTCTAATTCACTGCAATGTTGGCGCTTTACCTTATCTAGTACATTTGGTTGTTTTTGACGAACACTCCCCCAGTTATTCCATTCAAATCTTGACGGTATAACTCCAAGTTTCAGACGTTTACGTTCGGCAGTTGAAGAGTAGTCAGATTCTGTGAAGTGTTGCCCGCATACGTACATATTCCCTTTTAAAACTGCAAAACTTTTGCCTTCATCTCGCCAAATAGCATGAATCCACCCTTTCTTTGCTTCTTCATCATTTGGAGAAGAATGGAAACTGAGATACGGCTAGTTTAGTAGAACTTTTAGTACACTTAGGAATGCAACAACAATTCCTCGCTATGCTCGCCGCCATTGCTTTAGACTAGGCCAGAAGTCGGTTTACGCTATTATTTTCTATCGGAAGTGACGACACGCGGAAGTGTGATAAAGGCCAATGTTAACCATGGTTGGATAACAACACCCAATATTGGGTCATTTTTAACTCAGCATTGGGTAATTTTTCACCCAGCATGTGTTTTGACATTGGTCAAAAATAAATATGCCGCGTCTTTAAACATTTATAAAGTTTGGCAGATGGGTTTACATGAACTTAATGTTTTAAGCCATTTTATGATCGCTGTACACAGCGCAGTATAGTCAAACTGTAGTTTTATGATCAACTTCTCAAGGTAGCATGTCCGACCAAATTTAGTTTTACTGACATCATTTAATTTAACAGTATATATATATATATATATATATATATATATATATATATATATATATATAAAACAGTTCATGCTAGTGCTGGGCGATAATTTGATAACAATAATTTTACCGATATAAGGTTTTCTGATGAAACGATAACGACTATTCGATAAGTGATCCAAAATGTTAATGCACTGTGCGTAGTTGCGCAAGCACTTCTGGATGTGTCACGCACTCTTGGTTTACAATCAGTGTCAGTTAGACTTGAAGGAGTGAAAGATGAGGCAAGTTATTCATTTATTAGTAGAGCCCTATGATTTTTGCGATGCGGATAACGCGGACAGAATCCCAATCAGAGGTGGAAGCAACGAATTACAACTACTCACGTTACTGTAATTAAGTAGTTTTTTCATGTACTTGTACTTTTATGAGTACATTTTTAAGTCTGTAATTTTCCTTGTTCTCAAGTACAAATTAAGTTAAGTAATGTACTTCGCTACTTTGAAAATCTAATTCGTTACTAAGTACTTGTAGAATTTGAATTAAATTAATATTCAAATCTTTGACAGCATTTGGATATCCAATAGAAATAACTGATCGTGGGCGGTTGTATTTGGACTGGAAAAAGCCCGGTTTCTGGAGAGCTATTCAATCGATCCTCGCGCATCCTTTACTGTGACGTTGTATTTAAGTGTTTTAACCCTCTGGGGTCCGACTATTTTGGGACACTGTCAGAGGTTCTGACATGCTCTGACATTTGGTCTTTTTTCAGTTGCTTTAAAAGATAATAATGGCAAGTGTCTCATACCACTGTGTTAAGCACAAAGTGGGCTAAAATAGTATATGAGCTACATGTATGTACATGTTTGTATTTTTGAGAGAAAAAGGTTTATGCGTGGTTTTTAAAAAAGCAAACATTTTAAGTCACTGATTTAAGTCCACAAAACCCATACTAAACATGTTTTAACAAGACTTTCCTAAACAAAATTTAGTTGAGTTTTTTCTTTAAAATGATGTGAAAATCATCCTGCCTACTCATTCACATAAGCCATTATATTGATTTAGAAATTGTAAGACACTTTTTGTTTAGAGGGGCCGTATGCGAGAATGATTGATTGACAGCTAGCAAACAAAGCCTCGCATAATGAGCTGCATAATAAAAGATGCCCTTCCCCTTATCGTCTAGCTTCTGTTTTAAACGCGTTTCTGTAAGCGAGAATGAACTTTAAAAACACATGTGCGCGAGCTCGCATCTCCGTGTAAACAACGCGGAGCTCATAATAAAACGGCGTTGCATGTAAACATTATCATATTACAGCAGATCCCCCAGTGCAGCATTACTCAAAGTTGCCATGAAGGATACGAAAGTGAATAACGGTGTCTAACACTGTACAGCATGTAACAATGAAATCTGCCATTACGTGATCACGTGAACTCGTTTATAAACAATGCGAAAGTTTTTCAATCCGAAGTGTGCAGTCTGCTGAGGTTGCTTATGTAGGCTGAACTGCACAAGCTATAACATATTACATGATAGCAAATATAAATGAAGACAAATGACTTACAGTTTCTTCAGGAATATATCCTCCTCCATTGCGTCTTCCATTGTTCTTCTTCTTAGGTAACGTTAAAGATAAACGCTTCTCTTCCTCAATGTCCAGACATAAATGAAGATATTCCTCACGTGTGTGTATAAAGTTTATAATCCAAACATGCGGTAAAGTCTTTAAATCTGATAAAACTTTACGCTTTGTTTATTATTGTTGGAACTGCTGGTCTCTTCATTACCATGTCAACACCCTGTGGGCGTGACCGCATTAGGGATAATGAGCTTAGCCAGGAAAAACGGTACTCTCTTTATTTCAATGCAGATTATATAAACAGGAAATATTTGTTTTTGATTATAATTAGCTTGTTTAAAAGTAGACATTACAGGCTTTCTTTGGATATGTGCATCATGTTTGTGTGATGAGTATTCGCGGAGTTTCAACTGATTTTTGTAACGTGATTTGAGAGACAGCTGGCGGAGACAGAAATGTCTAAATGCGCACCCTGTTTATTTTCTTTATTTGACAAAAACACAAAGATATCTTGTTATTGTGAATGTACACTAATTAAAGAGGACCCTTCAGAGTTTCAAATGATGTCAAACACGTAAGTTTTTGATTATTAATGATGGAGTATTTTAAGTTGATTCTGCTATGATAAGGAGAAAACACGTCAAAACGCGTCCCCGCGTTTTTGGACTCCTGGGGGTTAATGTCAAAGAACTTTGGCGTTATGGACGCTGAATTAATTGAAAATTAAGGAGTTGTTGTCCACATACAGAGGAAGGAAAGAAGACAGCGTGCAAATGCAAACTTTGTTTGCCATCTGCAGTGATTTCGGCTTACAATACTTCAGCCTCTAATCTCAAAAAGCACATTATGGTAAGAAGACATAACCATATTTATGTGATCGTTTTCATTTTTAATATTGGGTAGACCTCACGATCATTTGACTGAAAAAATCACTTGAAACATGAGCTTCAGTTACCTAGGTGACGAGCACATAGACCGTAAAAAAGATTAAGCATTGTAAAATGGCGCTCAAAGTTAAATTTCATGTCATTGTCAACATTGTACTATTCATATTGAATCAGTGTTTTAAGCTTATAATAATAAACAGTCTAATAAGGACTCTTTCACCAAATTCGTCTGTTGCCGCGTCCCACTGGCGTAGCAGTGTAACTGATAACTTTTGAAATATTAGTAGGGTACTTTTGGAAACCTTTCTTGTCCTATCATATTTTTTTAATCTTTTCCCCGCCATTGACGAGTTATCTTGTCAATTAAGACATTTGCATAAAAATGTGTTTCTGAAGAATTTATGTTAATGTGCCATACCGCGATTGTCCACTAGTTAGCGGACTTACCCAATTTATGGAAAAACTGAGGCCAAAACGTTATGTACTAATTTTATGTTTGATATTAGTTCTGAATCTGATCTCTAAGAAGATTCCTTCACAAAAATGCAATTGTTTCAGCTTTTTGCTAAAAAAATTGTATTTGTAAAGAAAAATACCACTATTTAAGAGTTTATAAGCAGGGAAAAAATAGGATGAAACGGTTTTTCACTTTTTTATTGTTTGTTTGAAAGTAAAGGGTCTGTTCTTTCATTTGATATATTTGTATGTTTATGTATTTTAAAAGAACATTTTCCTGGAAGGCATTTTCTAAAACTTTTGTGAAAATCATAAAAAATGCTGGGGAGAAACTTTTAAAAAAAAATGGCTGGCGGGGAATGAGTTAATGTAAAAAAATCTGTTTTTAAATAAAATAACCCAACAAGCTTATTTATGTTGCATCATAATTCATTAATAATAATAACATTAGACAATTTTTATAACTTGATAAAAATTATATGAAGAAACCATATGAAATAATATAGCTGCTGTTAAAATCAATTAACATTCTTTAAGCAGACAAAATTCCTGTTCTATGTGTTTATTCGTATAAAACACAAATTGCCTGTTTTTAATCCATTCATTTTTCTGATTTCATTCAATTGATTTGATGTTTATTCAATAAATATCACCGGCTAAAGAGTAATTTGTACTTGAGTAGTTTTTAAGAGGCGTACTTTGTACTTTTACTTAAGTACATTTTTAACACCAGTACTTTTACTTGTAATTGAGTATTATTTTAGCAACTACTTGTACTTGTACTTGAGTACAAAGTTTCAGTACTCTTTCCACCTCTGATCCAAATGCAAGGAAACATTTTGTCTAATGTAGGACGCGCAAACAGGGTGAGTCAAAGCCCGGAACACAGCAAACAAAATAGGTACAGTATACTGTACTTTCTTTCAGCTTTCACCCGGATCTTTAAATTAACTCATGAGTCACGAGTCTCTAGTATCATTAACCGGGATCAGTTGAGTCCTACTACAATTCAATGTAAAACCATAAACAGCGCCACCACACACATAAACCTCTTGCAACATTATTGATGAGACTTCGATCGCTCTACAGATCCACTCGTAACCGGCTGATCTGTGTGGGATTTTAAGGTCATATGTTTGTAAATAGTTAACTTAGAAGTGTTTTCAATAATCATTATAGCATGCTGAAGTAAAAGATTGTTTGTGTTTGTCTAAGAGAGTGGAAAGTTACTGAGAGGAAGCAGCTTGTGTGTGCAAAAGCTACAAGGTCGTGGATTAGCTAGGAATGTACAGCTGGTATTGGTCAAGATAAGAGCGAGGCCTGAGGGAGAAAAGCAAACAGACATCCATGTTATTAACCAATGTTTTAATATTCACAGGATAAAATATGCAATGTATTTCTTACTTAATCAGTATTAATCACTGAATAATTGATGTAATAAATATAAGATGTTGTCTTTGATAAATGTGTATTAACCAATGAAATAAAGGTTGCATACAGAATAACCTAATGGGGGCATGGCAGCTCAACCTTGAAGAACAGAATCTCCTGTGTTTGTTCTTTGTGTGTGTGTGTCATTTCTTCCCTAACAGATAGAAACTGGGTGGGGTAATGGAGTCAGATATACAGAAAGACCAGTTGGAGAGCAGATTTTCTGAAGAAAGATCGACGTCACATATTTTATAAATATGCATGTTACTTCCTGAGCTGGTTGTTCGCCGCTTGCCGAGTGTGGCCTTGAGACGACCCAGCGCCCTGTAAAACTTTTTCATATCTGATCAATAAATATTTGAACTTAGATATTTGTATTTTGTGCCTTTCCTCTAAATTATGAACATGCAATGGACGCCTTAAAGTCCAACAATTGGTGACCGCCGACGTTCTTTGGAGGGAAAGGAGAGAGTGAGAGGAAGGAGGGTTTCACATTGAAGAAACCAGAGTAAGGTAGGACTCCATTTCAACACAAAAAGAGCGCTCTAATAAAATAAGATAAGCAGAAACCTGTTTTATCGAATTCTGCTATTTGAATATACCAAATTACTTGTGTTGATAAGGAGCTCCGAACTGAAATTAATTATTTAAATAATTGGAAATGATCAGAGTGAAAAACTTTTTATCTGATTTGGGTAAATATTAAGATTAAAATTGGGTTGGAGGCCCTTAACGCATTAGGTGTTATAAAATACCAACTCGAGTTGAAGCCCGTAGGGGGTTGAGAAACCTTTGGGTGAAAGGCCCAGGAATAATCTGATTGATTACAGTATTAAATTTAAGGGTTGAGAAACCTTTCGGTGAAAGGCCCAGGAATAATCTGATTGATTACAGTATTAAATTTAAGGGTTGAGAAACCTTTAGGTCAGGGGTCTCAAACTCAAATTGGCTTGGGGCCATTTCTGAGATTGACATTTATTTGGAGGGCCGCAGAGATATTTAAAGCTTAAAAAAGTAAAATTCTATTATTTAATGTATAATAAAAGCAGTGGTTTTTAGCTTTTAAATATACATTATTTTATATAAGTAAATAATTTCTTAACCTTCTCTTTAATAACTAAGGCCTATTAAAACCTTGCACTAAACTAACAAAAATTATAATATAATATAATAAATATTTTGGATTGTTTACAGTCATAGTATTGACTTTATTACGTTCCATCTTTGTTATTCCACAGTTTTAATGAATTTGCTATTATATGTGGAAAAATATGAATTTGTAAAAGTGATCCTAAAACTTATGAATGGGTAGTCAATGTTACATAAGCTAGTTAAACAGAAAAAAATATAATACTGCTAGGTGTAATTGCATAGCAGGCTACATAATAATATATTATACTTCATATAGCAGTATACATACTTTTATCCTCTGTATGTTTCTCCTCATCTTTTCTCTTTTAACCTGGGCACTTTGATGGCAATTTTTCTTATCTGTAGTTAATGTGTTGCATTACATCTATGGCTCTGCCTCATATTATGCGGTGTCTCGATAAGAAGTTGTGACTTGTTGATGTGAGCCCCACCGCAGCTCTTCTCTGAGTAACAGCTGATATTCACCCGGAAGTAACAAATCTTCTGGATAAACACTACAAAGTCCCGACCAGATTAACTGATCGCATGGTGACAATGATATGATTGATGCGAGGTTCAGATGAGGAATTAAAGTCTGATCACGCATTCCGTTATCCTCGCAATCACGGAGCGCGCGAGGCTCATAGCTGCGTAGCAACGGGTGACTCGACCCACGCCACAGAATGCAACTTCCGCTCCCAAGCACTTTAGAAAGTAAGAAACGCCTTGACTCGTTTTAACGCGCGTTGTTAGACGCGACATGTCAACGAACCCTTAAACGTTTAAATAAAAAAATGAAATGAATATGAAACAAAGTGAATAAAAATCTTTCTGCGTGCCAGATTATGTTATATTGTTGAAAGGTGCCGCGGGCCGCAGAGAGGGGGAGGGCGGGCCGCAGAGAGGGGGAGGGCGGGCCGCAAATGGCCAGCGGGCCGGGAGTTTGAGACCACTGCTTTAGGTGAAAGGCCTAGGAATCATCTAATTGAGTACAGTATTAAATTGAGGGTGTGGAAACCTTTGGGTGAAAAGCCCAGGAAATTCCATTGTGTGCTTGGTTCTGCAGTTACATTTGGGTATATTTCATTTTGACATTATATAAATAGAGGAATTGTATTTACAGTTGTGTAAAAATGGCTGAATTTCAGAAAGAATGTGACGAGTATGGTTGTCCACCAGTGTATGTGCAATGGCAAAAAATGGTAAAGCTACTGATGGCTCAAACTGATCCTAAAGATGTGAAGAAGAGACAAAAGTAAGTTGAATTAGGTTGGAAGGTGTTAAGAGAAAAGAACTGTTGGAAAGCAGAAGAGAAAAAGAGAGTTCTGCTGGCCCCTATTGTCTTTGCTATGGAACATAGAATTGTACACAAAATTGAGACTATTAAAAAAGAAGGTAAAAAATGCTTTGGCAAGGGACAGAGTGTGAAAGACTTAAGAATGTGGACAAGATTAGCTTTGGTGGCTGCCGCCGCGCAGGCTATCAAACCAAAGAAGAAAGGGGAAGTTGACAGTGGTGCAGCTGCTAAGCAAAAGGAAGTAGAACAGGGATACGCTCAGCCAGAATCAAGTGTGACGCCCACAGCTCCTCCCATAGCTCCACCTCAAGTGAAATCACTCTACCCTTCTTTACTGACACCTCCTCCTTATGATGAGCCCAAAGCACCAATGCAACAACCTGTCTTTCAAATAAAGGGTGGTCAGGTAGATGTAGGCGATATTGAGGACCTTGAAAATGTAAAGAGGGAACTATTTAAATTGAAACAAACTGTGATGATGCATGGTGGCCGCCTTCTGACTCCCTAAAAGCCAACTATTTCGCCACAAGCATCATCACCGGTTGTTCATCCTTCACAGCCAACAGTATATGATACTGGTAATGAAACACCTATGAGAGAGGGGGCATGTGAGAGGGCAATGTGTGACAAAATGATGGACCTGAACCCAGAGAGTGATGAAGAGGGGCATCCAGGTGCCAAAACTGAATGCAGTGAGCATAGTGAACACAGTGAACAAAGTGAGCACAGTGAGCACAGCAAGCACTCATCCTTATCAGAAGAACTAGACAGAATGAACACGCAGAAAATAAAAGGAATGCAAAGAGAAATGAAACAAATGAGAAAGATTTTGCTAGAACATGACCAAGATAAACATCACATAGCACATTTAGAGGAGCCATTGCAAATCACCATGTCAGGCAAAATGTATCTCTCAAAAGATCACAAGCTGCAGTACTCTGATATACCACATGATAGGGAGAGAGAAGCCTCATGCACAAGGTCAGGGACGCCTTACAATGTACACCATGATCCACCAGAAAACAGGCCCTTCAGATTACAGCCCATCCCAGAACAAGACCCAGAAAGCCAGGTTAGTCAGTGGGTACAGTCACAGTCCATGGATGGTAAGCGTTATGAGATACCACCATTGCCGGCATCTACTTCACAGCTATTTGGACAACATGTGCAGATGCCACTTGTAGTAGAGAGAGGAACACAAAAATACCAACCATGGACACATAGTGATCTCACTGCTATAATGTGTAAACTTCCACCGATCACTAGTGGCGGGGGAAGGTGGTTAAACAAACTAACCACATTATGTCATGGCACAGTCTTGGCCTTGGGTGACATCAGGTGTCTGTTGGGTCAGATTCTTACTAGAGCTCAAGTACAAGATTTTGAACAAAATGCAAATTTAACAATGAGAGATATTGAAACCCAATATACCAAGGTGAGCACAGCAATTGGCACCGCCCTTAGGGCACAGTTTCCTACTCCACCAACCGTTTACCAAAACATCAAATTTAAAATTAAACCAGATGAGACAGGGTCAGCTTATTATTTCAGATGTAATGCTGAATGGGAACAGTTAACTGAGGAAAATGTCTTAAACAATCCAGTCACTAGGGATGTGTTCAGAGCGGCAGTGATGGCAGGTGGCAAACAGACTATGGAAAATAACCCAGACATCCCATCAGCTACCAACGAGCTTTGGGAAAGACATCTGGTTTACCACACAGAGAGGGCCTTAGATAAATCTAGCAAATAGCTAGCTGAGGTAGACAAGATTAAAAATGAGCTACTCAAATTACAACTAGAGCAAGCCAAACAAGCTAATAGTAAAAAGAAACAAATGCCACAACAAGCCCAACCACTCCCCACTTCAGGTGCCCCCAGTGATCAAAGACCCAACCAATATCCAAACCAGTATGGCCCACAAGACCCATATACAGGCCCACCATATGCAGGAAATCCATGGGGAGGCTATCAACAGAAAAGAGAAGACCCCAGAGGTAGAGGTGGGGTAGGCAGAGGGGGATATGGAGGCATTGGAGGTAATACATGTTTTCTGTGTGGACAGGAAGGACATTGGGCCCGACGGTGTCCCCAGGCTGGCCCACAGCCCCAATATTCCAGTGTAAGGCATCCCCTTAACGCACCAAATGCAAGGGGATGGGGTCCCAATAGAGGAGGTGGCGGGCGTGGACATGGTGGCTTTGGCAGGGGGCCACCAGCTTCACACAACCCATCAATGCCTGATTGGATGGCGCCTGTGCACCCAACATGGGGCCAGGGTAGTGGTGCGGAGGAATGACGGGGCACACAGGGAACCACCATGAGAGGAATGGCTGAGCCTCTCATGGACATAGTGGTGAATAACACACCACTAAAAGCTCTGGTGGACACTGGAGCTACATATTCCACTGTTACTAAAGGCATCATACAGCTAAAAGATCTAAGTAATAAAACAGTGGGTGTGATGGGTTTCTCTGGTGAAATTGAAAAATGGCCATTAACTAAACATTTACCAACCACAATTGCTAATCAGTCTGTTTCACATGCATTTCTGTACTCCTCCAATGCACCTATTCCTTTACTTGGTAGGGACCTACAAATTAAATTAGGTGTTAGCATACTGTGTTCACCGGATGGTGTCATAGTTGGATTTCCGGACGGAAATACCATAAATTGTTCATTGGGTTCAACAGAAATAGGAAATCAATAGATGTAAGTGGGGGAAAAATACAAGGAGTCAGTTGACATCTATTGGGCAGAATTGGAAACAGATTGGGAGGATGAGATGTCCAGTAACAGTGTTGTGACCTTATACAACACCTATAAGCCCTGGATACAAGACATAGCCCTATTTCTACCACCTATAGACCCATTACATTGTATTATGTTTTATGACAGATTTGACACCACAACATATGAAGAACTTTTCCAATCCATTGAGGGAACCAAGTGGAGGTTGGTGGGTAATGGCATATTTGTTGGCAAACAGGGTGTAGCAGCTCCCATTATTTTATCAGAAGAACAGAAAAAATGGTACAAAATGTCTGACACAGCTGCACCTCACGTTTCACTGGCATTACATCCAAATCATGAGGCTAGGGAGCTAGGCAGTATGGTTAAACAATTGCTATCTGCTACAGATTGGAAGTAAACACACATAACAGGAGTGTGGTTTTCAAGTAGCCATGATGCAGAGATGCTCACAAGTAGGCCTGGCAAACTCGATTCCTTTTAAGGATCCGGGTTATTGTGAGTCACTCACTAAAGTGATCCGGGTTGTGTGATTCACTTGAGTCATTTGAGTCAGTATTGCTAAAGGAAACCCAGTACAGACCAACTTGTAACCGGCTGATCCACGCGACTCGAGATTCTCAGAGACGGAAACATTGCAGACTCGCAGACCATGGACATGAGACTCGCTCTACAGATCCCACTAACCGGCTGATTCGCGTGGATCAGCCGGAGCCGGTTAGTGGATCTATAGAGCGACTGAAGTCTCCTCAAAAGCAAATCCATAACAAAAGCCTTTCACTTCTGAAATAACATGCTTATAGGTTTTAGATTTGGTGTGAATGGTCGACCATTTAAAAAAGAAGCCTAATAACAATAGCATAATATAGAGAAAATATAGAAAAGAACTGTCCTGCTTATGTAGCCCCCAGAGTCGGAGAGACAGTTCGCGCAGATCAGCCGGTTACGGATCAGCCGGCGGATCAGCTGGTTACGGATCAGTCGGTTACGGATCAGCCAGTTACGAGTTGAGAGACTCTCGAGTCAGAGCAGATTCGCATGTCTCTCGAGTCCGCATTGTTTCCGGCTCTGAGTGAGAATCTCGGGTCAGTTCGCGGCTCGCGCGGATCCACAGGTCTCTCGAGTTTGCAATGTTTCCGGCTCTGAGTGAGAATCTCGGGTCAATTCGCGGCTCGCACGGATCCGCAGGTCTCTTGAGTTTGCAATGTTCCCGGCTCTGAGTGAGAATCTCGGGTCAGTTCTCGTGCAGATCAGCCGGTTACGAGTGGATCTGTAGTGCGAGCGAAGTCTCATCAATAATGTTGAAAGAGGTTTGTGTGTGTGGTGGCGCTGTTTATGGTTTTACATTGAATTGTAGTAGGACTCAACTGATCCGGGTTAATGACACTAGAGACTCGCGACTCATGAGTTAATTTAAAGATCCGGGTTAAAGATCCGAGTGAGTCGCGACTCGAACAGGTCTACTCACAAGTCTCTGAGCTCGAGTCCGAGTCAAGTCTGAAGTCTTTGAGCTCGAGTCCAAGTCAAGTCTGAAGTCTTTGAGCTCGAATCCAAGTCAAGTCTGAAGTCTCATGGGCTTGAGTCCAAGTCAAGTCTCAAGTCTCGTTGTAACAAGTAAAACTCTAATAACAAATAAAGAAATTATAAACATTTATAAAAAAGAACAAAGTTGTACATTAAGTAAGGTCTTAAATTAGCATTAGGTACAGAAATTAAATTAAATGGATAATAACACTGTCTTTATTGTACAAATGAAATATTATTATTATTATTATTTGAGCAATAGAAGGGATTTTCTGTTTGTCTTGGGTTGTTTGATTAACATAAATGACACAGATTTAAGTAGGTTAATTGAGGTTACTGTCTCTTTATTAAGAACAAATAAGCCCAGACTGGTTTCTGACTGATTTCTTAAGACATAAACAAAAATGTTTTTATTTGAAAAATAATACTGTGAGATCATTTTGTGTGTATGTGCCCTGTCAAGAAAAGAAAGATTTTATGTTGGCTTAACTTTTGAAACACTTCTCTATGTATGTGCACTACTGAGGGCACTTAAACGCGTGCTCAAACACAGGCAGAGTGCAAATTCCAAACAGCGCTTCAGGAAGAAGATGCAGCATTTCTTCACATAAAAACTTTTCGTTGTTTTTCATTGCTCTATTCAGACAATGTATGTTAATGGACTACACTACAGTATGACTCAAAGTAGCGCAACTCTGGACGGACACATTTAAACGCATGTGCGTACAGAAATCTGCTCACTTGAGCGCCTTTTTCGGTTAAATTGTTTAACCATTTAAACAATTGCAAGCCTTAGAAACACGTGAATGATAAACTTACTAGGGGTGACCCCGAATAGTCGAAGATTCGATGCATCGATAGGAGAAGCCTGATTCGACTACCAATCTCACAGTCGAATCGTCGCAGATGTGTTATGAAATGAGGATCATTCAATTTTGGCTGTATATGGGTGCACACATTATATGATTTCACATATGACAGCTTTCTCACAATATATTAATATACTGCATATTATGATAATGGTGCAAATAATATGTGAAGTAGCAGCTTTCAATAAATATTTTTAAAATGTGTTTATAAATCCAACAACCCCTGTGTCCGGGCTACACGTGCATAAGAGGTTTCTATGTTAATAAACCATTGCCTCTTTGTTTCGACATTTAAAAGACAAAGCTGGCAAATTATATTATGCCTTTCGTTCTTTTAATAATTTCTACATTTTATTTTATTTATAAATCACTTTGGGTTATCTGATTTAACTATTTGGCTTGTGTTTTGTTTCCGTGCACTTGAGGCATTTTGCATATTTGTTCTGCACTTTGTTACTTCTGACCTTATTTTATTTAAAAAATTGTATTTATTATAAACGTAAATTCTGATCTAATTTAAGTCTGTACATTTTGGATAGCTTTTCGTTGTATGGATGTTGCGCTGTTGCGTGCTGGCCATGCTTGCGCATGTAATTTAGCCGAACGGGCTATGTGCTCTGCGTCTCATATTTAGGAGTTCATCAAACTAAACATTAAAAAACTGATGTTTTTCGACGAGTATAAGTTTTTAAAATGTATTTAAAACAGAGGTGTTATCTTGTCAAAACAGGTAAGCCGTTTTTTATTTCGGTGATAAAACGGAAACTATCTGCACCGAACCTATTTCTGCCTGACACGAATGTCTTTCTTGTGATTTAATATCATGGTCGGGCGGTGTTCATTTTCAAATGATAGCAAAGCGATTCCTAAAATAAATAATATCATCTGGTCTTTCTGTATCTAAAGTTAATACAGAGATGATCAAAGTCAAAGCAAGCAAGCAGGTATTACTGTGCTAAATAATAACGCGTAGTGTCTATAAAATCATTAATTTCAGTGTTTTTCTTGTTATAAATTAACGTTTAATGAATTGTATATAAAGATTAGTTTTTATCATTTACAGTCACAATCACAAATTATTTGTCATTTCTCATTTGTCGTTTTTTTTGGTCATGACTGCTTTGACGCGCTATCTCCAAATTAAATAAAAACACTGAATTGTAGCCGGAGTTTCCAAGGCAGGATCACCTTTGTTATTTTTTAGGTTTAGTTATCAAAATGTATTTTTGTGTGATGTTCTGTAGATCGTGGCTTTAAAATGTTATGAGGAATAATTTAACAAATGTTGCCTTACATTTTACCTTAAAAAAAATATAAATGCATCGTCAGTTTTGTCTTCGTTTATTACTTGAAAGACAGTTTTGGTCACTTTATCAGAAAGTTGTTTATGTGTGCTGCTTGTGAAAGAAAATAAAAGTTACCAATTTGTACTTGGTCTGGCCCCCTCCCAACCCATGCACACAAACATAGATGATTCGACTATCGGTCGACTATGGAAAGATTCGACAATTCTGATTCGAATATGTAAATCCTTAGTCGAGGACACCCCTAAAACTTACCCTATTTAAATTGCATATTAATCCGCGAATCGCATGCGAGCCGAACCGCGGATCCGTCACAGCACTACCCAAAGCTTCAGATGAATGGCACAGTAGCAGCCGGTGGAGTCGACATGTATGTTCGCGGCCGTGCGCGAGGAGCAGATACGTCAAGTGTTACGTCGTGGGCAAGTTGTAGGTAACGGAGGGAGGGGTATGACAGCAAGCTCATCAGACGTTTCCTAAAAATAAACATTGTTCACGAGTCGAATCTGAAGTCTTTGAGGGTCGAGTCTCAAGTCGAGTCTGAAGTCACTGTGTGTGCGACTTAAGTCGCACTCGAGTCCGAGTCTCAAACTCGAGTCCCCATCTCTGCCATGATGTTTACTGGATTAGGCAACACACTGAGGATGTGGGTATTTTGAAGCACGAGCAGTTACCCAGAAGTCATGGTAGGGAAAACACAGATGGTGAGGGAACAGAACAAATGATAGAAAGCATGCCACATGACCTATGGTAACAGGGCCCCACAGATGTAGGTTTTTGTAACATCACTCCTGTCTCTTTCAGATTAACTGCTACAGCACCAGTATGGGTTCCCCAATACAGAAACAAACCAGATGCAGAAGAGGGAGTAAGATCCACAGTTGAGGGTTTACTGAGTAGACAAGTTTTAACTCCGACCAGTTCTGAATGGAACACACCAATTTTCCCGGTACCTAAACCTGGTTCAAACAAATACAAGTTAGTACATGATCTGAGAGCTATTAATAGCTTGGTGGAGACAGGAACACTGAATGTACCAAACCCATATGTAGCACTGTCCAATTTGTCGCCTGCACACCAATGGTTCACATGCATTGACCTGGCGAATGCCTTTTTCTACATACCCATTGCTGATGAATGTAAACCATGTCTTGCTTTCACCTACAGGGGGCGCCAATACACCTATAATCGTTTGCCACAGGGGTTTGTTTTGTCCCCAGGCATTTTTAATCAGGTTTTGCAGCAGGAACTGACCAAATGTGAAATGCCCATGGGATGTGTGCTCATTATGTATGTGGATGACCTTTTATTGGCAGACACTTCCATGGAAACATGCATGGAGGCCACAAAACTGGTATTGAAACAGCTGCACATATCAGGTTTCAAGGTGAGCAGGGAGAAGCTGCAAGTATGCAGACCATGTGTAACCTTTATGGGCAGAATGGTCAAAGCACAGGGCTCAACACTGACACCACAGCAAAGACAGAGCATCATTTCTCACCCAAGACCTGAAACTGTCAAAGACATGTTGTCATTTTTAGGACTGACCGGTTTCAGCAGACAGTACATACCCATGTATGTGTCAGCTACTGCACCTTTAAGAGAATTAGTGAGAGAACAGGGCATGAAAAACCTCAGAGCAGAGTTACTGTGGACCCCAGAGGCTGAATCAGCATTCATTTCACTAAAAGCACAGTTATCAATGGCTGCTCATCTCAATTGTGCAGATTATGCCAAATCATTCATCCTAGATGTGTCTGAAACTCAGAACAGCGCCCATGGTGTGCTATATCAGAAAACAACAGGGGGTAGGATGGTTTTTATGTATAGCAGTGTTTTATTGGACCCCATTGAGCAGAGACAGCCGGCATGTGCGCGTTATGTCGCAGGGTTAGCAAAACTGATAACCAAAACATCACACATTGTCATGGGCCACCCACTAACTGTTTTGACCACACACTCTGTAATGTCATTTTTCAACTCAACTGCTTTTACTTTCTCACCCCTCAGGCAGCGGAAGTTAGCAAAAATTTTGGCAAGTCCCAACATTACATATGTGCATGAGGGTGTTAACATGGCAGATCTAATCACTGAAGGTAAACCTCATGACTGCATACCATTGACTGAGAAAGCAAGCAAATTGAGAGATGGTTTGTTCGCCGTACCGCTGACAACTCCCCAACCGGTAATCACACTGTTCACAGATGGTTGTTATTTCAGGGCATCAGATGGCACATTGAAGGCAGGATTTGCTGTTGTTGAGCAGGTTGAAGATGGTTTTGTGACGAGAGTAAGTGGCAAATTGGAGGGTAAGCAGTCAGCCCAGAGAGCAGAGATGATAGCTGTGATTAAAGCCTTGCACTACGCTGGTGAAAAGAGGGGTAACTATTTATAGTGATTCTGCATATGTGATTGGTGCTGTACATGTTGAGCTGCCAGTGTGGCAGAGATGTGGGTTTGTGACAACAACAGGCCGGCCTATAACTCATGCTAGCGAGGCCAGAGACCTATTGCAGGCTCTGATGATGCCAAAGGTAGTGGCTGTGGTAAAATGCCAAGGTCATGCAAAAGCAAACTCAGTTATTGCTCGAGGTAACGACGCTGCTGACTGCGCTGCCAAAAATGCTGCCGGGCACACAGCTACAGAATTTGTTGTAACATCAGAGAAAACAAAATCAGACATCTTACCGCGTTTTCCCCGTGAATACTTCATAAAGGAACAAGCTTCTTCTTCACCAACTGAGAAAAACGCTTGGAGGGACCATGGTGCTGTCAGATCTGATGACGGCCTATGGCAGGCCCCGGACGGGAGACCTGCCATGCCTATGTCACTCTGTGACTCATTACTTAAACAGGTTCACACAGCCAGTCATGTCTCTGATAAACAAATGTTGCGTGATTTGCAATATTGGTGGCATCCTTTCCTAACATCTATGGTAACAAATTACATCAGATCTTGTGAGTAGGCCTGGCAAACTCGATTCCTTTTAAGGATCCGGGTTATTGTGAGTCACTCACTAAAGTGATCCGGGTTGTGTGATTCACTTGAGTCATTTGAGTCAGTATTGCTAAATTGCCAAGGAAACTCAGTACAGACCCACTTGTAACCAGCTGATCCACGCGACTCGAGATTCTCAGAGCCGGAAACATTGCAGACTCGCAGACCATGGACATGAGACTCGCTCTACAGATCCACTAACCGGCTGATTCGCGTGGATCAGCCGGAGCCGGTTAGTGGATCTATAGAGCGACTGAAGTATCCTCAAAAGCAAATCCATAACAAAAGCCTTTAACTTCTGAAATAACATGCTTATAGGTTTTAGGTTTGGTGTGTATGGTCAACCATTTAAAAAAGAAGCCTAATAACAATAGCATAATAATAAAGAGAAAATATAGAATAAAACTGTCCTGCTATTGTAGCCCTCAGAGCCGGAGAGACAGTTCGCGCAGATCAGCCGGTTACGGATCAGCCGGCGGATCAGCTGGTTACGGATCAGTCGGTTACGGATCAGCCGGTTACGAGTTGAGAGACTCTCGAGTCAGAGCAGATTCGCATGTCTCTCGAGTCCGCATGGTTTCCGGCTCTGGGTGAGAATCTCGGGTCAGTTCGCGGCTCGCGCGGATCCATGGGTCTCTCGAGTTTGCAATGTTTCCGGCTCTGAGTGAGAATCTCGGGTCAATTCGCGGCTCGCGCAGATCCCCAGGTCTCTCGAGTTTGCAATGTTTCCGGCTCTGAGTGAGAATCTCGGGTCAGTTCTCGCGCAGATCAGCCGGTTACGAGTGGAGTTGTAGTGCGAGCGAAGTCTCATCAATAATGTTGAAAGAGGTTTGTGTGTGTGGTGGCGCTGTTTATGGTTTTACATTGAATTGTAGTAGGACTCAACTGATCCGGGTTAATGACACTAGAGACTCGCGACTCATGAGTTAATTTAAAGATCCGGGTTAAAGATCCGAGTGAGTCACGACTCGAACAGGTCTACTTGTGAGGTTTGCTGTGAACATAACGTCAAACCAACCGTTAAGCCGCAGAGAGGGTCATTTCCTATAACCACCGGCCCTGGTGATGGGATTGTGATTGATTTCACAGACATGGTGTCAAGAGTAAGAGGGAAAAAATATATCTTAGTGATTGTTGACTCTTTCACTTCCTGGCCGGAAGCTTATCCGGTGGGGAGAGAAGACAGTACCGCTGTGATTAAATGTCTGATAAATCATTACATTCCTAACCATGGGTTCCCCAGACGTGTTAGATCTGACAATGGCATTTAAAAAATGAACATCTCAGACAAGTGGAGCAAGCTTTGAGTTTGACACACAGCTTTGGTGCTGTCTACCACCCACAAAGTCAGGGCAAAGTGGAAAGGATGAATTGACAATGAAACTAAAATTGGCCAAAGTCTGTGCACAGACAAAACTAACATGGTTGGATGCATTGCCAATTGCATTAATGTCTATTCGCTCTTCTGTTAACAGGATCACTGGTTTCACCCCATTTGAATTGCTTACAGGTCGTCAGTTTCCGGGTCCGAGGAATGCCCTGGTGCAGAACCCAATCCTGCCACTAACACATGCTGTTTATTTTGACAAACTAACTGCTCTGATTAAACATTTTTCCTGCCAGGCTACCAAAACACGTGATGGTGACAGTGACCAAACCCCCAGTACAGCTGATTGGGTGAGAGTAAAGGTGTTCAGGAGGAAGTGGAACGAGCCCAGATGGTCCAAACCGCTCAGAGTGACTGCCAGGACGTCGCATTGTGTGCAGCTCCAAGGAAAAGGAACCTGGTTCCATCTTTCTTCTTGTGTTCCATGTGATTCTCCTTCCAGGTCACTGACAGACACAGGTGTGGACCTGAGGACTCAGGTCCAAGAGAGGGAGGTTGTTGAAAGTGAAAGCGAAAGTGAACCTGCTGGAGAGCAGAGAGAACAGACGGGAAGTGAACCACCATTGGTAACACCCACACAACACCAACAACAAAGTCAACAGACAATCTGTAAAATTGTGCATAAAAAGGTGACCTTTTTTCCAGCCCAGCAACGGAACCTTTAGCACACTGTGTAAGCGCAGATTGTGCATATGGAGCAGGTATAGCCGTACAATTCAAGGCAAAGTACGGTACACAAAAGGTTGTAAGTCAAAACAAACACACAGGTGAATGTGCAGTTACCCATGAGGACGACGGCAGACTGATCTTTCATTTAATAACCAAACAAAACTGTACTGATTTACCAACATATGAGAATTTTACCAACAGCCTCAGATGCATGAGAGATTGGTGTGAGGAAAAAGGAATAACAAGTGTATCTACTCCCCGGCTGGGGTGTGGGTTAGATAAATTGGACTTCCATAAGGTGGTGGAAATCCTGACAGAAGTGTTCAGGGATCTGAACATCACAATTACTGTTTATTCATTATAACCTGGGTAACTACATACCATATTGACCTTTGAATTTCTTAAGTTTCTTATATAGTCTTACATTTCAATGTTTCCTTTTGAATTTAATTTCTAAGTTTCTTATACAATTCTACAGTATTAATTTCACATTTCAATTTTCTTTTTCCTTTTTGAATTTATGATTATTATTTGAGTATTAGCCAATAGGCCTAAGTGTATTTTTTCCACAGAGATGAAGCTATATGGAAATTGGAAGGTTCTGTGGGCCCTAGGGGCTATAACTGCAATTATAATCACCATAATATTTGGCATAAACAATGGAGGTAATCTGAAAATTGACAAAAGGTCCAAAACAACACCACAAGATCCGTGTTTAAAGAGATATGGGGGAATTGAATTAAATTACCCAAAAAATTCAAAGACATCATACACCTTTGATTTAAGCAGTGTGATAGACTGTGGAGGGAAGTATGGGTCCTGGAGAGGATATGATATTTACCTATGTGGGTTAGGCTGGCCAGGTTACCATAAGTGGTGCCCGTCCTGGGACCATGTGTGGCAGGCAACGGATCCGACCTTTAAAGGGATACCAAAAGACAAGATGACGAGAACGAGAGATCACTTTAGAATACAAAGAGACTTTAGCGCAACACAGAACCCTGTAACTCTCTCAATAGTAACTATGATACAGACCCATACCCGGTAAAAGCGAAAGGAGTGCCAGGGCAATGTTGGGAAACACACAAAGGGCAATTTTATGTAATACTAGGTGTAGATGTGAATGGCAAAGACCCTATGGGCCTCATAAAAATAAACATTATAGAACCAATAAAACCCAATAAAACCACGACCACAGAACTGCCTGACCCGGTGGAAAAGAAACAAGCTAATGAAATCATTGAAATAGATTATACCAAACTAAAACCGGAAGACATAATAGAGATGGCCACAGGATACGGGGAAAACAATTTATGGCTGGAATGGATTATTTCCACAGCCAGAGAACAGAAATTAGAAGATTGTGTAGGCTGTGCTAGAGGCCGACCAGTATTATACACAGAACCAGCTCCTATATACCCACAAGACCCGTGGGGTTATGAGTGCATGCTAGCATTAACTAAAGAGGCCTCTCCAAAAAACTGCACGACCTTATCCTCAGTTTTTCCACCAATAGGTAACAACTCGAGAGCGGGACCAGTTAGGCCCCATATAGCCAATTACACCTGCTTTAACTTCACCAGGACCAACCCAAAAATTAATCTGGGAACCATTGACCCCGGGTGGTGTAATATCACCTACCAAGACAATGGGTCCATGATTGGAGAATGGGCTAGGTCAGGAATATATTATTATTGTGGGGGTCAAAGGTTAGTAACCAAAATCGAACGAGCATCTAAAGGAACAAGTGCAATGGTAAGGTTAGGGGCACCGATAGTCTTAATAGGAGAAAGAGTCGTGAAGTTGCAATCCCAGTACAATGCCATCACTAACAGACGACGTAGACATGTTCTAGCTAAAAGAGCAACGGGAGGCAACCTAGATTTGTCATTAAATAGTCCCACATATATCGATGCAATAGGGGTGCCTAGGGGTGTACCTAACGAATATAAATTAGCTGACCAGGTAGCTGTCGGATTTGAAAATATCCCACTAATATCGGCCCTCTTTCCAGTGACCCCGAATAAAAATGTAGATAGAATTAATTACGTACATTACAATGTAATGAGATTGGCCAACATGACTAGGGATGCAGTTGACGGCCTTGCAGAGCAATAAGCTCCTACTTACCTTATGGCAGTACAAAACAGAATGGCTCTAGATATGTTGTTAGCAGAAAGGGGAGGAGCTTGTCACCTTTTTGGGGATTTATGTTGTACGTACGTTCCGAATAATACCGCGCCGGATGGGTCAGTGACCAGGGCATTAGAGGGACTAAAAACTCTGTCTATAGAAATGAAGGAAGCCTCAGGGGTTGACAACCCCATATCTGACTGGCTAGACAAAACCTTAGGTAAGTGGAAGGCAATAGTAATGTCTATAGTGGTGTCCATCGGAGTATTTGTGGCCATACTGGTCACTTGTGGATGTTGTTGTATCCCCTGTCTCAGATCCCTGTGTAACAGGCTGATAGTGTCTGCAATAGAGAAAAAAAAAAATCCACCCCCATACAGCATGCCCCTATTAGGCCTACAGAACCTGGAGGATGATGAGGAGGAACAAGTGTGACCTCTTTCAGAGGTCAAGAGAGGGAATTGTGGGATTTTAAGCTCATATGTTTGTAAATAGTTTACTTAGAAGTGTTTTCAATAATCATTATAGCATGCTGAAGTAAAAGATTGTTTATGTTTGTCTTAGAGAGTGAAAGTTACTGAGAGGAAGCAGCTTGTGTGTGCAAAGCTACAAGGTCGTGGATTAGCTAGGAATGTACAACTGGTATTGGTCAAGATAAGAGCGAGGCCTGAGGGAGAAAAGCAAACAGACATCCATGTTATTAACCAATGTTTTAATATTCACAGGATAAAATATGCAATGTATTTCTTACTTAATCAGTATTAATCACTGAATAATTGATGTAATAAATATAAAGATGTTGTCTTTGATAAATGTGTATTAACCAATGAAATAAAGGTTGCATACAGAATAACCTAATGGGGGCATGGCAGCTCAACCTTGAAGAACAGAATCTCCTGTGTTTGTTCTTTGTGTGTGTGTGTGTGTGTGTGTGTGTGTCATTTCTTCCCTAACAGATAGAAACTGGGTGGGGTAATGGCAGAGGTGTCAAGTAATGAAGTTTGTTGACGTGTTTTATTGTTCTGTCCATAATTGTTTATCAAAGTGCAATATCTATTGCAATATCCAGCAATAACCAGTTATTCTTTACTCATGTGTGCGTCCAAACAACATTCTTAAAAACTAAATTGCAAAATGCGGTTTTGATTTTTTTACTTGTGTTGTTGCTTGATTCCATGGATCCCTGAGATTGGTATAGGCCTACCTCATTGTTTTGAGGATACCGAAAACAGCGATAGTGCCTATGATTTAATTGCGCTCTATCAGAAGCCTCAACGGCATGATCTGTACGCCGGGACCGCATCAGGATTGTTTAACGATCATGGCCCGATGATCAGGCTATCCTGGAGAGACATTTCTTGCGAATCACTATTCTCTACCGGAGATGTACCCAGTGGATTACGCTGCTTGTGGTCGAACGGGACTCGGAGACTCACAGCTAATGCAACACCTACCTGTGGAAAAAACCCGACGATAGAACGCACAGGACGGAGACCGTGGTTAATCCTTATTATGCTCCTACTGTCGGGAAACGTTCATCCCAACCCGGGTCCGACACTAGCCCAACTACAAACGCCCGATGAATTCAAAGCCTCAAATGGATTACGCTTCTTTCATTTGAATGTGCGCAGCCTTACTAATAAAATGGATTCATTAAGAGTGTGGGCTGATACGACTGGTGCAGATATAATAGTCATAACTGAAACATGGTTAAATTCATCAACCACAAATGATATGATTAATATCGATTTATATAATGTCTTCAGATTGGATCGTGTAAAAAAAGGAGGGGGAGTTGCAATATACGTGAAATCCAATCTAAACTGTTCTGGTATACAGTCAATCGGTAAACCGAACGGATTGGAACTCTTAGCGCTTAAATTAATTATTCCTGGCTCGGATATTGTTGTGGTTGGGTGTTATCGTCCACCGTCATCATCTTGAAGTGAGGTATGTACTTTACTTGCAGACTTTTTACACGACTGGAACAAATAATAAAGTAAACTATACTAAAGTCCATTAGCTACACAAGTACAGATACAGGGATATAGGCTATAATTGTAGTTTGTGTTGCTGTCAAAATACAATTATAAATGATAACAATAGCATATTTCTATTCTCACACATACTATAGTTGTGTGTGATTTTGTTGTTTTTTAACTAAAGAGGGCACCACTGTAAAAGTTTTGCCAGCAGCGGCCCTGCTCTGAAGTTTGACTTTTTGCACCATTACAATATTTATAGGCAATTAGTCATCATATCTTCCTCTCTATGGAACACATGTTAATGCTCAGTAGTACACATATATGGTTCTTTAATGCAGGGGTTATCAAACCTTTTATTTTTTCGCCTCCCTTGTGTACAGTGGATTCCTTCACGACCCCCCAAAGAAAATGTATGACATAAACATTCTAAAACTTACAATTTGAATTAAACAAAACATATAAAATTATACAATGTATTGCTTTTGTTTAGTAGCCTTATTTTTCTGAGGTTTAATTACACAGAATTTATAATAAAGTAATGTATTTCAAAAAATATTATAAAACTGGGGCCCCTGGCACCATCTCGCGGCCCCCAGTTTGAGAACCACTGCTTTAATGTATTTGTTTGCATTGTATTAAAATGCGTTCATTTTTAATGGGCATATACCATATGTGGTTGAAACAGATAGCTTAGTGCAGGGGTAGGCAACATGGAGTGCCGATGTCCTGCAGTATTTAGCTCCAGGTCTAAACAAGCAGACCTGAACAAACTAATAAAGGTCTATAAAGTCACCTGAAACTATAGGTAGCCAAGGTTTTATAAGGGTTGGAGCTAAAATCTGTAGGACATCTGCACTCCAGGACTGACGTTGGCCCCTGGGACTAGTGCATCCCAAATTTTTTAACATTAACATTTTTAATATAACACTATAGTGATTATGGCCTTTAGAAACATGTTTTAGAGGAGATAGGGTAGTGCACAAAAGGCCCCTGTGGCGCGGCCTAGGCTTTTTTCCAAAATAAAATGTTTTCCTTACATTACTTTTACTTTTATACTTTAAGTAGTTTTGAAACCAGTACTTTTTCACTCTTACTTGAGTAAAAAGCTTGAGTTGATACTTCAACTTCTACAAAAGTCTTTTTAAACCCTAGTATCTATACTTCTACTTGAGTAATGAATATGAATACTTTTGACACCACTGGGTAATGGAGTCAGATATACAGAAAGACCAGTTGGAGAGCAGATTTTCTGAAGAAAGATTGACGTCACATATTTTATAAATATGCATGTTACTTCCTGGGCTGGTTGTTCGCCGCTTGCCGAGTGTGGCCTTGAGAAGACCCAGCGCGCTGTAAAACTTTTTCATATCTGATCAATAAATATTTGAACTTAGATATTTGTATTTTTTGCCTTTCCTCTAAATTATGAACATGCAATGGACGCCTTAAAGTCCAACATCTGCGCGAGAACAGACCCGAAATTTTCACTCAGAGCCGGAAACATTGCAAACCTGAGAGACTTGCCGCGCATTTAATACAGATGCGCGAGCCGCGAACTGACCTGAGATTTTCACTCATTGCGGAACATTGCGGACTCGAGAGACATGCGAATCTGCAATGTTTCCGGCTCTGACACAAGAATCTCTCAACTCATAACCGGCTGATCCACGCGAATGAGCCAGAAACACTGCAGATTCCCAGATCTGCCGGAAAATTGCAGACTCGAGAATCTCCGGCTCAACTCTGGCTGTTATTGGACTACATAAGCAGGACACCCTGCTAATGAACTCATAGATGTTCTCTACGTTACATTTGTTCAGACAGCAACATATAAAAGGTGATTTAAATTGCAACGTTTTTTTTCTATATTTTCTCTATATTATTATGCTATTATTATTAGGCCTATTTTTTGAATGGTCGACCATACACACCAAACCTAAAACCTATAAGCATGTTATTTCAGAAGTGAAAGGCTTTTGTTGTGGATTTACTTCTGTCGCTCTATAGATCCACTAACAGGCTCCGGCTGATCCGCACAAACTGTCTGACTCGAGATTCTCACTCAGATTTGGCAATACTGACTCAAGTGACTCACACAACCCGGATCACTTTAGTGAGTGACTCACAATAACCCGGATCCTTAAAAGGAATCGAGTTTGCCAGGCCTAGTCTTAAAGTGACAGTAAAGTGACCTGCTGCTTTCTGTGTCAGAAATGTGTTGATTTCATAACAAATAGATTTACATTTAATACAGATGCCTGAACATTACAACAAGATTTTAGTATTTGTATTTGTCATGTTCTGAATAAAAAGTAGTTTAAAACCATTATTAACTGATCTTGTCTGGTTGTTACAATTTTTTTACAATTTTTATTCAGGAGCAAAAATCTGCCTTTAAATTTGACAGGAATAAAGTTTTTTATTTATCATGATAATTATTGATATCGACTGATATGAAAAAACATTTTCTTGATAATTTTTTGACCATATCGCCCAGCGGCAAAGTCCATTATCGGTCTACCTCAGTAGTTATTATCCACCACTAGCTGTCAAAATATGATTTATTACCCTGTCAATCACATTTTGACAGATAGTGGAGATATCAATCAAAAGGTGTACATGCTGTCCAGTTTTGCGTGTCGTATTTTATGGCTTTTAGACAGCGGCTGTCCGGAGCTATGCGTGTTTTACGACGTGTCAATCACCGCGTTGTTTTTCCTGTGTGTGTTTTTTTTTGTCACGCGAATGTTTGTCATATTTATGGATGTGTAAAAAAGTTTATTGTTTTGGGTGTCCAGTTTCTGGACTGTCACTTTTTACGACCGGCCTTGTGTGTGCTCTCCCCCTCCCTCTCCCCCCCTCCCTTCTCGCCCCTGCGTGTCTCACAGCGGGTGTGCGTTGTTGAATCTATTTTGTTTTGCAACATCAAAAGTTTCTTTAAAGTCAATCAAGAATCAAATATTTTGTATCTGGTTAAACTTAAATCTGATATTTTCTATTGATCTATTTTCTTAGTTTGTGATCAGACACAAACTTTCAGATGCTGCTCTTATGACTGTGTGTGTGTGTGGGGGGGGGGGACGGTGGATGCAGACGTGTAAGCTTTTAATGTTTATGACACATCCTTTATTGACAAGCGGGGGAGCTTGTCAGGAGTTCGTCAGGAGTCAGTTTGTATGGAGAAGAGCTGGTATACTCAAACCTGCTGGTACGTATATGTGTTTTACTGTGTTCATTCCAACATTTTGCCTGAATATTTAAAAACTAAAAATTCGATCTCTGGTGTTGCAGCGGAATTGTCTAAACTGATATTTAGTATTCCTGGTAAATCGGGGAGAATAACGGACTGAAGAAAAAAAAGTCAGCCCTGGAATTTAGAACCCCCGACGCGTAGGACAAAGAGACATCGAGTGGCTTGTGTCGTGAAGAAGTTTGTTTTAATCCGAATATAAAGGAATTAAGTATAATCTTACTTTACCATTATGTTTTTCTATATGAATATAACCAGTTATATGTATCTTAGTTTACCAGTGTGTGTGTGTAGGAAATTTACCAGCGTGCATTGCAGTCTGTTCATGTACATGGTGAGAGTCTACATGCTGAGGGCCGAGACAAAAGACGTACTGTCTTAGGAATGGGATCTTGATAAAGTAATGCCATATGTTTTCTATATGATACAAACCATATGTTTCTGAATATAAGACCATGTATGGAGTTCACATTTATGGGGGTGGGGTTGCCACCATATATATATTAAGGTTATAATCGTTAACGAAAACGAACGAAAAAACGAAAACTAGGTGGGAAAAAACATTGTCGTTAACTGAAATAAAAACAAAAACGAGTCATTACAAAAAAAACGATAACTAAGGGGGTTAGCACCGCTTTTTACCCAGGGTTATGAAACCCTGCTCCGGAGCAGGGTTAGCACCACATTTGTGGTGTTAACCCCGCATTGCGGTGCCAAAGGCATGCAGTGTGAAACGAAGCAGGGTTAGAATGTTATGACCCTAATTAAACACAGCTGAAGTAGCTAATCAAGGTGTTCAGGGTTGCTTGATAATTACAGACAGGTGTGTTGGAGCTGGGTTGGAGACTCCTGACCCAGGGTTTAGGAATGCACAGTGTGAAACGTCAAATTATGAATACCCAGGGTCAGGGGCGTCGCTAGACCCCTTTTACTGGGGCACGTGCCCTAGTGTAAATCTTTTGTGCCCCGGTGTAAATCTCAAGTTTAAATTTTAGCAGTTAACTAGTGTATTCCTTTACAAAGACAATCGCGGCAATAACGGATCTTTATGCAAAGTAGTTACCCAATTTAGGCTTCTAAAAGCGACAAAGTAGTCGCATTGACGCGTGCACGCACGTATCCATGGCCGCGCGCGTTTGCGTTCACCGCGCACTACCGCATTCAAAAGGTGATGCCACGCGAGTGCTTATGAAAGCATAACGAAACTAAAGTAAGTTTCTAAATAATAATGCTAATCTTATTTTGACTCGATCATTATTGGCTTCTGTAGATGGACATCAGAAATGTTTTGTGCAAAGCAGGGAAAGGGAAGAAGAAAGGAGAGATGAGTTTAAAGGAGGTAAGACAAACTACATTACATCCTCACCCTGTCATAGAGTTGTGACGTTCGCGAACGAACCGATTCTTTTGAACGGCTCACAAACATGAACGATGGGAGCCGAGTCGCGGCTGGAGGGGAGCCGTTCTTTCTGTCGTTCTTTTTTCCTATGCGTGTTTCACACAGATGCACACAAATTAGCTCCTCCGCGAGACAGAACAGTTATAGGGGGAGGGGCGCACCCAGCGGAGGGGTTGTTCATTTAAGACTTGAAGGGGCTGATGTCCTATTTGCAAAGTTTACATTAGTAATAGTAGTAATATTGGACTGTATGTAGACATTTCCATTTTATTTATTCTAAAAAGTGTTTGTAGTAAAAGCTATTTTGCACAGAAATTCATTGCAGCAGGCTTTGTTTTGATATTTATTTGTGAGCAGGTATTGTATGAATAACATAAGACAACGTAGCTTTACACTTTGTACTAAAGATAAATCCAAAATAGTGATGTCACTGTCTAATGTTGTGAAACCCTATGGAATATAGTCTACACACGACAAATGAGGTAATGATCAATATTTCAGAATAATTCAAACTCAGATATTGGTGTGTGATATCTGAGTTTTAATGATTTGACTACAAATCTAACCTCATCATTCCTCCCAGTGATTATTTACAGTTTTACAGGATAAACTGAGATGCCCCCAAGCTGGCTTCTTAAAACTGACTAAATATTTAAAAAGAGCCAAATGAGCCGTTCTTTTGAACGGCTCTTTGAAAGGAACGGATCGCCAAGATCCGGATCCCCTGAAAGAGCCATAAATCCCATCACTACCCTGTCAGGTCTCAAACAAAGGAAAAATCTCAGGAAAACCTCTGTCAAGTCTATAGAATTGCATCGTTGCTGAGAAAATCAACAGATGTATGTGATATACTGTTCTGTATTTTGAGATATGAAATTAATATTTAGTTTACTAATATTTAACTCTAGGACACTAACTTACATAACAGTTAGCAGTAACTATGACTGAGATTATTTATTTAGTATAGCAGTCATAAAATGACTGGTTCTTAAAATATTCTTGTAAAAATAAGTTAATAATCATTGCTATCATTGTATAATGTAGAAAATATTTCTCTGCTGTCATTATTTCCAAACATGTTATGCCATTTATGCCTCCAAACATGTTAATAATGATAGGTATGATGAAGATTACACTTGTATATATGTATCTTTTGCAGTAACTGTTGCACTAGAATAGTGGGTTAAGCAAATTACATTGTATAGAAGTGTTGCACACCTCTTGCACACAGCAGGCTTTCAAAAAAAAAGTCAGCAAAACATTGGGGGCCTGTGCCCCAGTAGAGCTTTATGTCTAGCAAAGCCCCTGGCCAGGGTTATCTCTGAACCCCTGGTTAAGTTTGAACAGTGTGAAACATGCAAAAAATAACCCAGGATTCCGTTAACCCTGGTTTCAGAATAACCCAGGGTTAACAATTTCAGGTGTGAAAAGCCCTTAACTATAACTGTAAAACTATGTGTCTGTCAAAACTAACTAAAATAAAATAAAAATATTGATTAAATGTCCTTAGTTTTCGTCTTTGTCTTTTATAGAGCAAATAACGTTCAGCTTCAAATTCCTTTCCATGCGTCTCTCACTCACGCGGTGTCACACACACACATTCGCGAATTAATGACTCGTTTGAGTTGATTCCTTACAAGGTGTTGCAAATAAATGAGTCTTTTGAGTCGATTCTTTACAAAGCAAACGGGCCAAACGTTTTGAATTGGTTCGCGAATCAATTTAAATTAATTGTTTAGATCACTGCAACAACTGAATTGTCTGATGCGGTTTTGCTTGTGTCTAGAAACAAGCAGAACATAAAGAGTGTTGTATTACGTGAATATGCATTTACTAATCTTTTAACTAAAAGCTAAACTTCACACGTGTACCCGCCATTATATACGCGCGACCTGTTCGTCGTCAGAAACTTTTAAATGCGCGCAACCTCCAGAAGCACTGTGAACACGTGACTGAATGAAGAAAGTCCATCAATGATTGACGTCTGATTCGCTGTCTACTGTACTGTAAGTGCTTCTCACAACACACACACGTGACATGAGATTCACAACATAAGAAAACATGAGTTATTTTCTAAAATCAGTTTGTATTTCATGTAAGTGTAAACTGTCAATGACCATCTTAGGAGATTCTCTGAGTGAACTTTAATATGCATAACTGAATGCAAAACACTGTCGGTTTACTTGTCTGATATTCCAGCTATAAGCTGTATACATCAACATTAAGTTTTCAGACAATATAGGCAAAAATCCTCAGTTTGCTGTGGAGTCAAGAAATGTCTAAACATTAAAAGATAAATAGACAAAAGTACAGAAATGTCATCTGTTTTAACATGCACACTATTCCAACTCAATGACACAACACGTTTGTATTTTAATACTATCTTATGTGGCCACGTTGAGACCATTAACTCAGACGTGTTCAAGTGAATTGTGTCCTAATGCTTTAATTGTTCACACTTGTGTAGTATCAGTTTGATCCATTTCTTTTGAGTTTTGCGTTTGGGTACAACATACAAGTCAGCATTAAAGGGTGTTTTTCTTTGTTGTTAAAGCATGTATGTGTTGAAACCAAAGGTTGATCAAATGTGACTTCTGTACGTCTGACTCACTGATATTCATCTTACCAATTTCTGGTCTCCACAGCAAACTTTTGTTTTACTGTCCTGATACTTATGGTGTGCACTGTATACTGTGTGTGCATGTATGTGTGTATTTTTTTCTCAAGAGTAACTACTAACTCGCTACTTGAGTATTTATTTCTTTAGTTACTTCTTTTCACCTCTGGTTATTTGTCATGGTCTTTTCTCACACTGAGCTCTTTGACAATCTGACAGAAATGTCTTCTTGTGGCTCAAAAATAGGTTGAATACATGCAGTTCATGTATGTCTTCTTTAGTCTGTTGGCTCTTTAAGTTTTTTTACTGGCACACATCACATTTTGCACTTACTGTGGAGTGTTGAACTTAAGACTGTTTACATATTTGTGCCCATATGTACATTTTATGTACTGGTTTTATTTTTGAATTAATATTTTCTAAAATTGTATGATGTTTTTGTTGAGTTATTATTACACAATTCTTTTTCTGACCTTTTTGAATCTTGCCCCTGACAAATAACCCAAATTATGAAAAAGACTAAAACTAACACTAAAACTAATAAAAACTAATCCCAGCACAAGAAGTTATTTTGTTGGCCGTGTTTACTTTTTAATACGAGTAAAGGGACATGGAATGATTCTGGCTTTGACAGTCTGAACAGCTTCACGAAGGCAGCTCTTAAACACCAAGGCTCCGAGCGCCATAATAATGTCAGTCATGCATTTAAAAACTTTTGGTGAAAGTCTTGTGGATTTGGAACTTAACGAGTATAGAAAACGGGAGATCAGCGTCCACAATGAGAGGGTCAGAAAGAACCGGGACATTCTGAAGCGTCTTAGTGAGTGACTGTGTTCTCTTTTTGGGATGGCGAGAATTATCAGGGGACACAATGAAGGTTCGCTGAACAGGGGTAATTACTTGGAATGTTTAATGCTATTAGCGGAGCATGATGCTGACTTGCGACATCATCTTGCCACGGCCACAGTTTTTACAGAACCGTCAGGAAAAAATCAAATGCAGTGTCAGAAGTGTTAAATGATCACATCAAAGAAGAAATTAAACAAACAAATTTTGTGGCAGTTATGGTGGATGAGACGACTGACTTCAGTAACACAGCGCAGCTCTCATGTCCTCGGGTATGTGACTGAAAAGTGACGGGTGAGTGCTTTACTACTTGTTGAGTATTGTATCATGCAGATTGTGGTTTGTATCTGATAATAAGCATTATTAAGGGCTTATGCACATTGTTATTGAGTGGTTCGTGTTGCACTAATAGTAGCCTGTAGCATGTGGATGTGACAGTATGCACACAGTGTGCATAGGGGGATTACATGATACATGCAGTGAAATTTAGTCTGAGTTCAACCCACCCTTACCTAGCATACTGTTTTAGGCTAATTGTTGATCAGCTGTCATGTTGCTGAGTGCCTGTATGTGCGGCCGAATATGCGCATTATTTGCATATGTGTGCGTTAGCTGTAACAGATGAGTATGTATGTGGTTTACATGCTTACTGAAGGCCCTGACTGAAACCCCACGGCACGCCACTGTATATTGGTTTATGTGAATGAGTAGGCAGGATGATTTTCACATCATTTTAAAGAAAAAACTCTAGACTACTAGATTATGTTAGGAAAGTCTTGTTAAAACATGTTTAGTATGGGTTTTGTGGACTTATATCAGTGACTTAAAATTTTTGCTTTTTTAAAAACCACGCATAAACCTTTTACTCTCAAAAATACAAACATGTACATAAATGTAGCTCATATAATATTTACAGTGGTATGAGACACTTGCCAATATTATGTTTTAAAGCAACTGAAAAAAGACCAAATGTAAGAGCATGTCAGAACCTCTGACAGTGTCCCAAAATGGTCGGACCCCAGAGGGTTAAAACAAAATGCTTTATTTGAACATTTTCTAATAACGTGTCTATAAAAAGAGAAAAACAGAGACTTTTTGGATTTGTCTGGAGTGCATTTTAAAAATTTTGTAGCAGCTTGGATTTTTCTCATTGCGGATGCTGGAGATCCATGTTGGAATTGTCCACAGAGGTTGTCACTTGTTAAAAAACACTTGGGTAAGTGACAAATTATAAATTGTTTTGCTGTTGTATTAAACTTGCGTTCTTAATACCTTTTGGTTTATTTTTTCATCGTTTATGTAATCCGTTTTTAAACTCATTTGTAGAGTTTTTCATTGTTTTAAATATATTGTTTGTTTTTGATATCTTGTTTTATACTCATTATATTTTGGTTTCATTTTATTGTGTTTACATTGTTTAAAAATGTTGGTTTTACACTGTGTTTCTGAATATTGTGGTAAAAAAATAAAATGGCCCAAAAACGTTATGTGGACTAGCGAATAAAAATATAAGACGCGATGAATCGGCGGATGCCGATGAATCTGATACCACATTGGGGATGCAAAGGCTGGTAGAAACTGTCAGAGCTATGAATAGAGATCACGCTATTACAGATGGTTTCGCAGATTTAATAAATACGGTGCGTTCCCTTTCACATGCCCCGCCAGAGCCTAGCCTAGTATCTTAGATCCTGATGTTTTAAATACGCATCATGTTTTTGAGGTTCCAGAAGCTGGATTTATAAATCAGCAGCTTGAACCTGTGGCTTCAGATACTGGTTTTATCAATAATCAAATTGAACCAGAGGTATTTTTGGATGGTGTTCTGAATGAAATAGTCTCTCTATCTAGAATATTTGCGGGCCAAGGGGATATGCAAATTTGACGTTAAGGGGAGAAAGCTTGACATCTGACGTAAACGTGCTGCTTACCCCCGCCAACGATTATAGCGTCTCCACGTTCACAGATCAGATTGAAAAAAATTTGCAAAGCAACACAGACGTGTGTATTGATGACAATCTGATGTTAAACGTGTCTATTGTCAGAAGCAAAAATGGTGGCGCTCGCAGAACGAGGTTATAAAAAGAAATAGAATGAATCTTTTTTGCCCTACTAATATGTCTGACAAACTACGCTTCGCAATTTGTCTGGCACACTTTTTGAATCCCCAAAAAACAGACCCAGAATTAGTGCCCATAGCTGCTGCCATGCAAAATGCTGCTGGATTTTCAATCCAAGACATGATACGGTTTAATGACATTGCCTTGTTTGAGAGATTGCTAAACATCAAAATTGTAGTTTTCCACAGATCAAGCACTGGTGCTTTGGAAAAATACATGACAAAAAATTAGTTTTTTTCTTCATATTTGCTACTTACCTGATGAAGTGTTTTGTATAGCCTACAGTTGATGTCTACAAGCCACGTCGGCAGATAAAATATAACACACAATAAAAATAATAGCAACTTGTACCTCTTTGATCTGTATATGTATACATGAGTTACGAGGTAACTCTTATATTTGCGAGCTGTAAATTAAAGTGGGGCTTATTACCCGCTTGTTCTGTGTATGTACCAGGTAACTCTCATATTTGCGGGCTGTAAACTAAAGTGGTGCTTTGTTCACCTCTTGTTATAAATGTTATAGGGTAAATACCATAAACATACAGAATATTGTTATTTTTATTTTAAAACAACTTATTTCAAAACATCTTTAAAACACTATAATTAAGCCAACACTTAATGTTTATTATCACATAACTTTTATTTAAAATAAAAAGTCATGACAATTTTTCATTGTTTTTGCGGCTTGGCTTCCTCTGTTGGTGTTCTTGTCCACTCGGATGATGAGTTGATGTCGCCTCACAAATGCTGTTCTGCATTACATATAAAAAACATAAATGAAAGCCTTCAGTGAATGTTTCTTCACTGTGCCTTGACAGAAACAGAGTTTTCTGAGCCAGTTACGTTAATAACTTTAGGCTAACTTATGTGCTAGCTAACCTGCTACCGTTAGCTGGCAACTTTCTTGAAATACATTGTTTGAAATGCGTGAGTCATGTATTCACAAAACCAGTCACCTTATCCAGCATGCGGATCCTGCTGACATCACTCGCAGCCGTACTCCACAGTGTAGAAGGTTTTTAAAACCTCTTAAAGAAATTTCACCTCAGGATTGCGTTCTAGCAAACCTCCTGCAGACATATGCAATACCCCCGACTGCTACAGGCACCCCATGAAGACGATACACTGTGGTGATTGTTTGAGGTACTGCAAATCAAAATATTGTTATGAGATGCATAAAAAACCTCCACTGGGTCAACAGTTTGCACAGTGTGACGTGTCCAAATACTGCCCAACATGTAATCGTCGTTATCATATTAGCAGTGATAAACCAAAGCCGCACAAATGTGCACCAGATACGTGCGTGCACTGCGGCGTGACTTTGATACCCGATGGGGCTCACCAGTGTTTTATTCAGCCCCTAAGGCTCGAGACACCCAGTGAGAAATACATCTTCTACCATTTTGAGACACGTTACGAGGATGGGAATCATGTTGCAAATTTTGTATGCGCCATCACTTTTGCGGGTGAAGAATTCACAGCAGAGGGCACTGACTGCATCGCACAGCTCGGTTAAAGTGATGTGGAAAATAGCCCTTCTCTGCACAGGTCAGATTCATGGCAGATGCTGTCTTGGCTAAACGCATTGGGAGAAATGAGAAGCTATCGAGAAATCTTCGCTTGAAAGTTTCGTCAAACATTAATATCAAACGACATCCTTGCATCGTGATTTTAAGAGTGAGCTCTGCCTTTGTGAAATTTTCCAAAAGAATAAAATTGTCAAAGCCAGAAGCATTGTGGGCTATCCACGTGTAATTAGTGTACCTGGGGTGTCTGAATCTTTGCACGAGCTGTGCCATGCAGTCAGTGCCCTCTGCTGTGAATTCTTCACCCGCAAAAGTGATGGCGCATACAAAATTTGCAACATGCTTCCAACCCTAACGTGTCTCAAAATCGTAGAAGATGTATTTCTCACTGGGTCTCTCGAGCCTTAGGGGCTGAATAAAACACTGGTGAGCCCCATCGAGTATCAAAGTCACGCCGCAGTGCACGCACGTATCTGGTGCACATTTGTGCGGCTTTGGTTTATCACCGCTAATATGATAACAACGATTACATGTTGGGCAGTATTTGGACACGTCACACTGTGCAAACTGTTGACCCAGTTGAGGTTTTTTATGCATCTCATAACAATATTCTGATTTGCAGTACCTCAAACAATCACCACAGTGTATCGTCTTCACGGGGTGCCTGTAGCAGTCGGGGGCATTGCATATGTCACACACGTATTTGCATCTGTGATCTCTTTTATTAGAAAACCCCATGTAATAAAAGACGCAAACGTACTTGCAGCCAATAAAGGCTTTCAAATTTTTTATCATGAAGTATGACTATCAGACAGATAGAGAATAGAGAAATGCCGTCTTGTAGTGGCACTTATTTTTTGTCATGTATTTTTCCAAAGCACCAGTGCTTGATCTGTGGAAAACTACAATTTTGATGTTTAGCAATCTCTCAAACAAGGCAACGTCATTAAACCGTATCATGTCTTGGATTGAAAATCCAGCAGCATTTTGCATGGCAGCAGCTATGGGCACTAATTCTGGGTCTGTTTTTTGGGGATTCAAAAAGTGTGTCAGACAAATTGCGAAGCATAGTTTGTCAGACATATTAGTAGGGCAAAAAAGATTCATTCTATTTCTTTTTATAACCTCGTTGTGTGTGAAGAAATTTACATTAATACCAATCTACATGAATATGAGTTTACCATTATAATCACATGCAATTTGTGTATCATGAGTTATGCAGTATGTGTGTCATGAGTTTACTATGAAGTTATGCAGTATGTGTGTCATGAGTTTACCATGAGATTACTATTACAACTCAGCTGTGTATATACACATAGTTTCATGTCAAAGGCCACAGAGGGTCTTAGTATAATGAATAGGCGAGGGTCAAATAGGTCATGGAAGGGAGACACTGGTCTGTGGAATGTCATGTGGTTCTTCAAATTACAAGCCTGAACAGAAACATATTGTTTTAAGCATGAGGGGAGGGAACAAAAACCTATATATTTACCAAGCCATGGCTCAGAGGGTCAGACTGATTTTGGAGGATCCTCCCAGGACCACACTTTTGTTGTGGGTGTAAGTGTAGGACATAGAAGTCTGTGCCTGTGGTCGGAAGTGTTATGGCACAGAGGTCAATGTTGTGTGGTTGGAGGTGTTTATCGATATTGACAGTATACCGCGTAAAAGTGGTATATTTTATTGTTTTAGTTAAAGACCATGTTGATGGAGGTGCAATGGTCATTTTGTTTTGGTATATAAGTTAATACCGTGTTTTTATTGGAACTGTGAGTATGTTTGCAGCTGCAGTGTGTGAGTAAGTGAGAGAAATATGAACTTGCATCTGGTAAGCAGGGAGAGACTTTCCCTTGGGCAGTCTCTGCAGGCTGCAAAGGGGGTTGTAATTGCTGTCCTGTGAGTGTAGGGTGAATGAATACTAGGTTAGAGTGTGGAATAATGAGCCCTAAAAAAATAAAGAGAGCCCAAATAAATAAAGGGTTTGACATAAATGCTAATTGGTTATTACTGAAAAAATGGTTGGGTTAACAATTTGGTTTATAGGTTACCAAACATACATTTGAAATTTAAGGTTTGGTAAAAACAATTGACACCAGATGGGACATCAAAAAGAGCACAGAACCTGAGACCACAGCTAACTTTCTCGATGGGCAATGCAATCAGGTGGCCACCTAAAGAGATGAGCAATTTTGCTTGTTTAAATCTCAAATACTCTTCCAAATTTAGGAATAAAAAGGCAAATTAAAGATTATTAGATTAAATTATAAGAATAAAGGGTTTCATTTTCAAAAGGAATGTGTGCTAGGACAGATGATGGTTTATTGTGTGAATGAGTTTTTATTTTGTCGTTGAGTGGCTTGGATAAAGATTTTATGTTAACTTGAGAAAACGCATAAGAAGTTTCACAAAAGAGTCGTGAGGAACCTGAGTGTTACCGTGTCGGGGCAGACACGTTGGGGTTCAGAGCGAAAAGTACTCAAATCTTGTAGGTCAGGTGGCCGTAGGTACGGTCTATGTGTTATGTGTCTTGTTGTTTTGGAAGGCCCGGGCTGATGAGAGATATTGTTTTTGTTTTATTTGTCATGTCGGATTGGTAAATTGTGTAAGTGAGTCTTTTCCATGTTGACGGAAGTGTAGTGGAAAGATGAACTTGGCCAGGTATTCTAGATAGAGTTGTTTTATTTGATTTGTGTGAGAAATGTGTCTGTGATAGCATGAGTCTGTGTGAGAATGGGTGAGATGGAAAGAGTGGGGGCTGAGTGAGTAGTGGGGGTTTTCCCTTCTGCAGAGGGCACAGAGAGGTGTTGTGTTACACTAGATATAGGATAAAGTTTGAAAGAATGTGAATATGAGTATGGATAAGAGACAGTTATAAATGCTGGGTATTAAAGATGAGATTTGAAGACATTGTGGTTATAAGGTATTGTAGCCAAAAATATTAATTATTACAGTGAAGTACACAGCTGCTTCTAGAAATTGAATAATTCATTTATGTGATTAATTAAAATAAAAAATTGTGCTCAATAGCAAAAGTTTGCTTGTCCAAACAAGAACAGATGTTGGTGATGGTATTTGACATTATTTGACAAAACATTAAAAAAATATTCTAAAGGAAATTTTATTTTAAAGACACATTGGGAATCTGAGTAACTATTTGGAGAGTATATAAATTGGACAAATAAAAACAATAAGTTTGAGAAGTGGTTAAATGAGAAATAATTATAATATATAAGGTGTTATATTGCAAAGAAAAGATTATGGCAGTCACATTAATTGAAAAATATGGATTAAACAACTGTTGTGTGGAGAATTAGAAAATAGAATATTTGGATGTTCAAATGAGGAAAAATTTGATGTGGCATTGTGTGAGAAGAAATATATAAAATATAAAATAATTTATATAAAATTATAAAAATATAAAATAAAATAAAATAAAGAAAAAGAAGAAGAAATAATTAACAGACAATGAAATGCTTAGAGAGAGAGAGAGAGAGAGAGAGAGAGAGAGAGAGAGGAGAAAAAGGGAGGGGGATCCAAATGGTCACCAGATTTGACCTGTAAGGTCAATTCTCATTGCTCGAGGGAATTGTAGGTTTAAGGCAAAACCTAGCAGAAAGACAGAGAAGAAGCTATAAAAGAGAAACAAGTTAAAAGGAAAAGAGTAGAGACCAAGATATTAAAGGTGGAAATAAAGAGAAAAATTAAAAAGGACAGTAAAAATATTAAAAGTTGAATGACAAAGATAAATTATATAAAGATAAAAAAAGATTTAACAAAATGAAGAGGAGTCTTCATCTGATGATGGAAGGTGGTCACAAAATAAATTTTATTTTAAATTAAAAGGCAATATTTGGCATGGGTCAATCTGAACATTGCTGGGCTGATCTCTCACATCCTTTGACATTCAAGAAAGTGACTAAAAAGCTGGCAAGAAACATACAATGAAAAAAACTGTGTGTGACATCAAAGTGTTGGAGTCGCAAAGAGAGGAGCAACTCATAAACTGGACTGAGGACACATACTATTTGAATGGGACTATGATTGATCTCAAGTGGTGAAGGGGGCACTGCGCATATGTTCAGAGACAATTACAAGGATGAAAAAAAAAGACTGAGTGGAGTCCCGAAGGAGACTCACAAAGACAATAATGTTCTTGGAGACAAGAGAAAAAACTGGACCCTGAACACTTTTTCATCTTCATACAAGCCTTTGAGTGAAAGAGGGGAAGAGTGACACAGCCGTTCAATGTTTAGTAAAGACCTTGTTATTATAGGGACACAGACAATCTTTATGAGAAAATCAGCTAGACAAATTTAAAGGCTGATCAAGAATCTGCTACCTACCTCTACTACCTGTTCTGAAATCAAATCAGACTCCTATTAATCTGACAGGAAGAAATGCATAATGAAAATTGGGGTTTTTTAAATTTGGTATTGTACAGAGGAAGTTAGAACTCCAATCACTGTATTAAAAAGCAAAAATATAAATGGCTTAGAAGAGCTATGGCGGAAAGGAAAATAAAATAGATGAAAGAAATAAATTGAAATAACACCATAGGATAATATAAAAGGTAAACAAGAAAAAGCTGTGAGAAAATGTGTGTCTAAAACTGTGTGTCTAAATTGTATCTAGTCTACAATTTAAGAGCAATTAATGACAAGAAAAGATTGATGTTACAAAAACCACATACTTTGCTGACAAGTGTTTCTCCATTTGATAAACATTTTTACTGTGAATTATGATTTGCATAAGAAGTAGATAGTTGCATTTACGTATTTACTTATGAGGGAAAACATTTTACAGGTTTAGAATGGATGAACCACCATTCAAACATGCTGAAACATTATCTGGTTGATTAATGCTAAAAAGTTGATAAAATGATTGGTTGTCATTGATTTATAGGCACACAGGAGAACAGTTGATTTTGCCAGCATGGGCAAACAGATGTGGAAGCTAAAAAGGGCATCAGAGTGTCATGAGATCTTATTAGATCGTATAGAAGTGAAAAATCTCAGTCATGGGGCAAATAAGTGGAATGAAAATGTATTATTTGATTTGTGATAAGAATGAAGATTTTGAGTTGTTATAAGAACGAAAAAATTGATTTGACGGATAAGAGTGAAGAAAAATTTGACTATCATCTATAATCACAAGGGATAGTAGATAAAAAGGTATAGAAAAGGAATAACCATCAAAGCCATACTTAACAAAATGTGTGAAAATACTAATCTTAACATAATAGATGTTTTACCTTGTATTAATGAGCATGTAAACTAACAAAAGTACACCTTTAACACTGCATGAAATATTTGCCGATCGACCTATGCATATTGAGGAAATATGGAATTAAGTGTTGTATGAAGAAACTAACTGTCTATGTATTGAGCTATTTGTGTACAGAAAATAAAAGGAGCAAGAGGAGGAGGAGATGACAACATGCCTCATTGTGCTAGATGATCTAGCTTATCTGAGGGTCGAAAGGTCGGAAGGGCCTAAACAGAGCCACAGGGGCCAAAACAGGGGGGAGACAGAAGGATGAGAGCAACCAGAAATGTCCAAGTGGGAGGAGCAACCAATGCATCAGAGCTCGTAGGACGCCAATTGGAGAGGAGGAAAATTACGCACATGATATGAAAGAAGAAACATCAAAACCAAATCAAATCAAAAGCAATTCAAGTATACCGACGGATGGAGAGCAAAGTTTTGAGCACCGAGAGAAGAAGTGAAAAAGAGAAATTGTCAACAAAAATTGAATTGAAAAGAACGAAGCTGATTACTACAGAAGATTTGCATGGCTACAGTCAATTAAACTTCCCGGCAATGGACTTTTGCCTCAACATGGCCCAGTGAAAGATTTGTAACAATTTCAAAGGAACATAATCTGAAAGAAAGACTGAAAACACAGAGACATTGAACAGAAAACATAAGGTGGACATTTTAAAGGAAACATCCTATAGATAACAAATGATACAAATGGGCAAAATTTAAAGTCAAGGAAATATGTTTGCAAAGTTGTTTTTTATGCTTTAAACTAAACCAGCTTTTAATAAGGTAATAAAAGTCCACATAAATATGATAAAGGTAATAAATTAAACAAAAATTCTTATGGATAAGAGAAAAAGTTAAGGTCAACTTATCTGAAAAATATTTAGGTCTTTTGGGAAATTCTGAGTTTAAAAATACATTTTTGCAGGCCAAAATTTGGAAATTTGTGTCAATGGTAGTATAGTAACAAAACATTAAGGATAGATAAGGAAGGATAGATATTTCAGAATGGTACAGTAAAAACTACAATCAAGAATATGTTAACCTTATGGAATTATAGACTTAAGAAAATTCAATAGGAAATGCTTTATAACAGGAATTTTGAATGAATCAACTATAAAACCTCTAGATCTATTATGAAGACATCAAAGAGTCTAGCTTAAGGTGTAAAAGTGAGAAGAGAATTAGAAGAATACTATAATCAAATCAGAGCAACATATACAATGAAGATATTTGAAGATCGTTATCATTCAGATAAATTTGAACTGTTTTAGACAGATAAGATCTCATATACCTGTCAAGGCATCATTGCTTTTCTTTCATGCTATGATTCTCTCTCACCTATCTTATTGTGTTACTGTATGGGGCCAAGCCTCCCACACAACAGTCAAACCCATTATATCACTGTATAAACAGGCATTGAAAATAATGGATCAGAAACCAATTACGTGGCATCATTGTCTGATTATACAAAAATACAAGCTTTTAAATTTTGATAGTTTTATCAAGTTCTCTTTTATTAAACTGATTTTTAAATGTGTAAATAATTTAGCTCCAGCCATACTCTGTCCTTTTGTGACAAAAATAAGCACAAGGAGAGTGGCCACTAGGGGAGCAGTTGGTGGCAACTTAATAACAGAGGGGCGCAAAACCACTTTCGGCCAGTCATGTTTCTCCGTGATAGGAACCCATTTTTGGAATGATTTACCAACTGAAATAAAAACACAAACAGAGCAAAAAACATTTAACAGACAGGTAAAATACTGGCTGAAAGAAAATCAAACATGTGGCCATTGACTACGGCTGGGTATTTGGGGGCGTGCTATATGATGTGCTGTATTGTTTAATATGATCATGATTTTGTGAAATTTTTATGGTAGTATATAGTATTGTTTAATATGATCATGATTTTGTGAAATTTTTATGGTAGTATATAGTATTGTTTAATATGATCATGATTTTGTGAAATTTTTATGGTAGTATATAGTATTGTTTAATATGATCATGATTTTGTGAAATTTGTATGATAGTATATAGTTTTATGTATTTATAGTATGATTATGTAATTGACTGTGTAGTTTTTAAAAACAAAATATTTTGATTATTTTAGAAAGGTCTGACCAGGGACTAGGGTTGCAAATTAGCCTACTGGCTAGAAACCTTGCAACACATTTACACATATTACTACTGACTGTGATAATTATGTAAGTAATAATGTGCTCTGCATTGTCCCTGACAAATAAACGTATAAATAAAAAAAAATAAAAAATTAGGATGGAGAGAAAAGGTACTTAAATATGATGGAAAAATAAATTTAAAATCAACAAGAATGTTATCAGGACTTACGTTACAAAACAGTAGGGGTGTAACGATAAACTAAGCTCACGGTTCGATCTGTATCTCGATGCTTGGCTCACGATACGATACACATCACGTTTTTTTTTTTTTTTTTTTGCAGCAAATTAAAACAATTAAACTGTTATTTAAATTTCAGACTAATTTTCATAATATTAACAGTTTCAGTAACTTTTTTTGTACATAAAACTTAATAAAGAATTTTAACATTTTAAGGCTTAACTGAACCTTCTGTACTGCAGGTCTCTCACAGAAAAAAAAGATACATTTCACATAAAATTAGAATCAAGGGACTTAGCAGGGGAGTTGTTAGATATAAAGCTCTACTGGGGCACATGCCCCCTAACACTTTTTTATACAATGTCCTTTGCTTAACCTATTCCTACATTTATTTAAAAATATTTAAGTATCATGTTCATTATACTTAACATGAACATTGTTAACATGTTTGGAGGCATAATGGCAAATAATCACAGCAGAGAACATATTTTCTTGCACATTGGCAATGTACATTATACAATGATAACAATGATTAATAACTTATTTTTACAATAATATTTTTACAATAGCACTATTTTAAGAAACCAGTAATTTTATGACTGCTATACTAAAATAATCTCAGTCATAGTTACTGCCAACTGTGTCCTACAGCTAGTTAACTAAATATTAATTTTATATCTGAAAATGCAGAATAGTATAACACATTCATGTGATTTTTTTTTAGTCATGTTGTATGCGGGTGCGCGCGGCTGACGGACAGAACAGAAGCGTGTGTCTGGACATGTGTTTGTGCGTGCACGCGTCCGTTCGATGGATTACGATTCCCGTCGAGTGATATGAAAACAAAATGCTGCCAGACGTTGGAGTTAAAAGATGACGGGGCATCATCTATATCAATTTCTGTTTCTACCGAAGTTCAAGTTTAAATTCAAGCTGCAGGTGATTCAAGCGATGTCTGTGTGACTGCGAAGCACAGGTGACGCTGGCGCAGAGTAGATCACGTGATGACCGACCAACGAATAAAATTAAAAGAACGTCATCGTATAAATATCCCCATCATGCACAATGCAACATTGTGGCATTTTTTTGTATCGCAAAGTATCGTACGGCGAAGTATTGTTACATCCCTACAAAACAGTATTGAATTACAACTGGTAGATAATTTTGTGGTACCGACGATGATAATGATGATAATGATGAAGAAAAGGAATAAGCTGTATTTGTATTGAAACAAATATTTCGTATTGTGAATGATTTACTTTTGGTTTTTATTTTTAGTATTTTTTTGTTTTATTTGCTTTTTAGATTTCTTTGTTTTTATTTTGGTTACTTTTACTTTATTTTATTATATTCTATATAATGGTGATTATATATTCTATATAAACCTTTAGCAGTGGGCAGATGCCTCGCATCTGCACGGGAACTGAACGAACCCGCTTTCCACGAGTTTCCTTTTTTTGCAGGTCGGCCTTGGTTGGTCAAAGGCTATGGGAGTAAACCCAAATAGAAAATCCGGTAACGGAGACCCGTAGGCAGTTGGTTGACTGAGCTTTGTGATGCCTTCTGGCACCTCCTGCAGCTGCGTTGGCACCGGCTGTATTGGCTTGCCTTTCCGCCGGATTTTGCCAGCAACACCGAGAGGGGGATCCTGGCACTGGGCACTCTAGGATCTCAAAACTATTCGCCCAGGCCTGCACCTGGAGAGGTCACTCCAGCTTCGCTGTCTCAGCGTAGACTCAACACGGGGAGCAGCAGTCACAAGTGATAAGCCCAGGCTCGTTTGGCGTAGAGCCGGGCGCTAGGGGTTGCTCTCGACGGTGGGAGGAGTCTTCTGACTCCAATGGGAAGTTACCGCCCGCCTCAACCCGGGCAGCCCCCGGGCAATAAGGTACTACCTCGCCACAACTTGCTTGCTTCATTGGGTGCGTGAAGCTTAGACAAAATTGACAGGCTTGTTGTAAAATTGAGCACCAGGCAAACACAGAAAGAAAAAGAAACCGCCAGCCCTGTGACTGGCAACCTGGAACGTCAGAACAATGTGTCCTGGCCTCTCTGACGATCTCCAACAAATAGATGACGCCAGGAAAACCGCCATCATCGACCGTGAGCTAGCCAAGTGGAACATCGACATACCCGCCCTCCAGGAGACAAGCCTCGCTTCCAGTGGCAGTCTCAAGGAGAAGGACTACACGTTCTTCTGGCAAGGTCTGGAGTCAGACGAGCACCGACTCTACGGGGTTGGCTTTGCAGTTCGCAACTCCCTCCTGCTATCAGTCGAACCACCTTCACAGGGAACTGAGCGTATCCTCTCACTCTGCCTCAGTACCTCCTCAAGACCTACACACATCTTTAGCGTCTACGCCCCCACACTCTGCTCTACAGCCGAGGCCAAAGATGCATTCTATGAGGAGCTTGAGACAAAGATTAGAGAGATCCCAGTGAAGGAAAATCTGTACCTGCTCGGAGACTTCAATGCCCGGGTAGGCGCAGCCCACACCTCCTGGCCACGATGTATCGGACACTTCGGCGTCGGAAAGCTCAACGAGAACGGACAACGACTACTTCAGCTCTGCTCCTATCATGACCTTGCCATCACCAACACCTTCTATTCCACCAAGCTCCACCACAGAGTGTCTTGGAGACATCCTAGGTCGAAGCACTGGCACCAGCTGGACCTTGTCATTACCAGAAGACCCATGCTGAACCACGTGCTCCTCACGCGCAGTTACCATAGTGCTGACTGCGACACAGACCACTCCCTTGTCGGCAGCATGGTGCATCTCCAAATCAGAAGGACCCACCGCTCCAAGCAGAACCTCAAAGCCTGAGCTGCGTGAACACTTCACCGAGGTCATTGACAAGACCTTGGAAGACTTCCCCACAGACAGTGCCACAGCACGCTGGGACTTTATCCGCGATGCCATGTACCAGGCAGCCTCAGACACCTTTGGAAAAAGGGTCAGGAAGAACGAGGACTGGTTCGAGGTTGGGATAGAAGAGATGGAGCCTGCCTTAGCTGCCAAGGGTGTTGCGCTTCTCAAGTACAAGAGGAAGCCTTGCAAGAAAACACTGGCCGCCTATAGAGAAGCCCGCAACAACGCCAAGAGGGTGGCCCGTAGGTGTGCTAACGACTACTGGCTGAAGCTTTGCAGTGACATCCAGATCCATGCTATGTACCAGGGGATAAAGAAAGCACTTGGACCAAGCATCACCAAGATCGCACCCCTCAAGTCTACATCTGGCGACATCATCAAGGACCGCGGCGAGCAGATGGAGAGATGGGTGGAGTACTATGGGGAGCTGTACTCTAGAGAGAATATAGTCACCGACACAGCCATGGAGAACATCACCTCACTGCCCAGCATGGAAGAGCTTGACTCACCACCCACCATCAAGGAGATCAGTAAGGCCATTGACTCGCTGTCTTGCAGGAAAGCACCAGGCAGTGATGGAATCCCACCAGAGGTTGTGAAGACCGCAAAAGAGAGCTCCCTCCTCAGGCATCTCCATGAGCTTTTGCTACAGTGCTGGGAAGAGGGAACGATTCCCCAAGACATGCGGGACGCGAATATCATCACGCTCTACAAGAACAAGGGCGACCGCAGGGATTGTAACAACTATCATGGGATCTCTCTCCTCAGCGTTGTGGGAAAAGCCTTCGCCAGGGTTGTCCTCAACCGCCTGCAGGTCCTTGCTGCCCGCGTGTATCCCGAGTCACAGTGTGGTTTCCGGGCTTAGCGATCAACCATCGACATGGTGTTCTCCCTCAGGCAGCTGCAGGAAAAGTGCCGCGAACAGCGACGTCCCCTGTACCTTGCCTTCATCAACTTAACCAAGGCGTTTGATTTAGTCAGTCGCTCTGGCCTCTTCGCCCTTCTCCACAAGATTGGATGCCCCTCCAAGCTTCTGAAGATGGTTGAGTCATTCCACGACAATATGTCTGGTACTGTTCAGTACGACGGAGCGTCATCTGACCCCTTCCCAATCAAGAGTGGCGTGAAACAGGGGTGTGTCCTGGCCCCGACACTTTTCGGCATATTCTTCTCCCTGCTCCTGCGCTATGCATTCAACGAGTCCGAAAATGGCATCTTCCTTCACACACGGAGCGACGGGAACCTATTCAACCTTGCCCGGCTCAGAGCAAAGACCAAGGTGCGCAAAGTCCTCATCCGGGAGATGCTCTATGCCGATAACGCCGCCCTTACTGCTCACACGGAAGCTGCCCTTCAGCGACTCATCACTCTCTTCGCGGAGGCATGCACAGAGTTTGGCCTCACCATCGGCCTTAAGAAGACCAACATCATGGGGCAGGATGTCAGCACCGCTCCCAAAATCACCATTGGCGAACACACCCTGGAGGTGGTGGACAAGTTCACATACCTCGGCTCTACAATCTCCAGCAATCTATCCCTGGATGCTGAGCTCAACCTGAGGATAGGCAAATCAGCAACCACCATGGCTCGCCTAACGAAGTAGGTGTGGGACAACCCCATGTTGACACTTAATACAAAGATGAAGGTGTACCAAGCGTGCGTGCTCAGCACCCTTCTGTATGGCAGTGAGGCCTGGACCTTATGCACGCACCAAGAGCGAAGACTGAACGCCTTTCACATGCGCAATCTCAGACGACTCCTTGGCATCACCTGGCAGGATCGCATCTCCAACGCAGATGTTTTGGCTCAGGCAGGCATGTTAAGCATGTTCGCCACCCTCTCCCAGAGGCGCCTGCGCTGGCTCGGACACGTATGCAGGATGGACGATGGCCGCATACCAAAGGACATCCTCTATGGCGAGCTTGCCACTGGAACACGGCCAACAGGTCGACCTGCCCTACGCTACAAGGATGTCTGCAAGAGGGATCTGAAGTCGTGCAACATTAACCCAGCAGATCTCGAAACAGCAATTTCTGAGCGCAATAGCTGGAGTGCAAGTGTCATAACTGGCATCAAACGGGCTGAGGAGAAGAGAGGAATCCAGCATGAGGAAAGGAAGAGCCTTAAGCAGCAGAGAACCCAGCCTACTACTGCCCCCCCCCTATAGTACCCACCATGGCCCACATTTGCAGCAAGTGCGGCAGGAGCTGCAGCTCTCGTATTGGCTTATTCAGCCATATGCGGCGCTGCTGCCCCACAGCTAAATTTAAATAGTCAGGTGCAGAATCCATTGTCTCTAGAGACAGATGGGTGCCAACAACAATGGTGACCACCAACAGCAGGTGCAGAACCAATTGCGCACCAATTGTTTAGGACTTAAGTTCTTTTACTTTTACATTCAAGACAAAATGAGAATGGAAAGATGTTTGTTCTTATTGTCCATAGTTCGAAGTGCAGTGGCATAATTTGGTAATTGGTAATGTATAGTGGCTTTCTTTAGCCACAACATAGTAATAATTGAGACGCTGAATTATGAATCTGCTCTCCGGATTAAAATAAACAGGAAAAGTGAGGCTAAACTAAGCCTCAGAGTGGGGATTATGAAGAAGTTTATTTTAATCCCAATCTACATGAATATGAGTTTACCATTATAATCACATGCAATTTGTGTATCATGAGTTATGCAGTATGTGTGTCATGAGTTTACTATGAAGTTATGCAATATGTGTGTCATGAGTTTACCATGAGATTACTATTACCACCCAGCTGTGTATATACACATAGTTTCATGTCAAAGGTCACAGAGGGTCTTAGTATAATGAATAGGCGAGGGGTCAAATAGGTCATGGAAAGGAGACACTGGTCTGAGGAATGTCATATGGTTCTTCAAATTACAAGCCTGAACAGAAACATATTGTTTTAAGCATGAGGGGAACAAAAACCTATATATTTACCAAGCCATGGCTCAGAGGGTCAGACTGATTTTGGAGGATCCTCCCAGGACCACACTTTGGTTTTGGGGGGATTCATCATGGCGGCCTCTGCTGTTTTGTCCGGATTTGTCCGGATAATAAAAGTCTATCTCTTGAAATCAAAACTTAAAACTGAAGATTGTTTCATGTGAGGAAAAGGAAAACCACAACATGTGTTAGATCACGGAATTTTCTGCCAGCGCCACAATTTTTGCTTCTGACAATAGACATGTTTAACATCAGATTGTCATCAATACACACGTCTGTGTTGCTTTGCATGATCTGATCTGTGAACGCGGAGACTCTATAATCGTTGGCGGGGGTAAGCAGCTCGTTTACGTCAGATGTCAAGCTTTCTCCTCTTAACGTCAAATTTGCATATCCCCCCTGGCCCGCAAATATTCTAGATAGAGAGACTATTTCATTCAGAACACCATCCAAAAATACAACGTACGAGGCCATATCTGTAGAAGTTATTGACCTCAGATCTATATTCCTGCGTATTTCCAGACTGTTAAATCTTGTACGAGGAACAATGGTATAGCCATTAAATTCACCCCCGTCTCTCACAAGCCTCTCAACAACCTGTTGAACATTTAAATTCTCGGCTGCCCCATCGTGAACATGATGGTCGTTCAGATCAGCGCCTGGAACCTCTGGTTCAATTTGATTATTGATAAAACCAGTATCTGAAGCCACAGGTTTAAGCTGCTGATTTATAAATCCAGCTTCTGGAACCTCAAAAACTTGATGCGTATTTAAAACATCAGGATCTAAGACCATACTAGGCTCTGGCGGGGCATGTGAAAGGGAACGCACCGTATTTATTAAATCTGCGAAACCATCTGTAAAAGCATGATCTCTATTCATAGCTCTGACAGTTTCTACCAGCCTTTGCATCCCCAATGTGATATCAGATTTATCGGCATCCGCGGATTCATCGCGTCTTATAATTTTATTCGCTTGGTCACAACCAGAGTCCAAATAACGTTTTTGGGCCATTTTATTTTTTTACCACAATATTCAGAAACACAGTGTAAAACCAAAATTTTTAAACAATGTAAACACAATAAAACGAAACAAAAAATATAAAGAGTATTAAAACAAAATATCAAAAACAAACAATATATTTAAAACAATGAAAAACTCTACAAATGAGTATAAAAACGGATTATATAAACGATGAAAAAATAAACCAAAAGGTATTAAGAACGCAAGTTTAATACAACAGCAAAACAATTTATAATTCGTCACTTACCCAAGTGTTTTTTAACAAGTGACAACCTTTGTGGACAATTCAAACATGGATCTCCAGCATCCGCAATGTATAAAATCCAAGCTGCTACAAAATGTTTAAAATGCCCTCCAGACAAATCCAAAAAGACTCAGATTTTCTCTTTTTAAAGACACGTCCAAAGCGTTGTGGTCTGTATCCTAACCTGTAAACAGATAAAACATGTTATTAGAAAGATATCTAAATAAAAATTTTTGTTTAAAACTTTTCTCTAATGCAGTATAAACGTACCGTGGAGATCCACTCTAGATCTTGCAATAGGGCTGTCACTTTTGTGAAAAAATCATTTTCGATTTTTAATATATAAGTGTTCAGTGAATCGATTGTAAAATCGATTTTCCATGTAAAAGACGTTTCCATTTTCAACGCCAAATAACAGACAAATGTAAAGAGAGTGCCTGAAACGCACAAGTCAGCAATATTTCTTATTCATTGTCATTAAGTTTCGTGCAGAATAAAAAACAGCAACAGTAGTGGACTGCTGCCATAAAACATTACTGCAGGCTTCAACCGGCTGCTTTTATGATTTAGGCAATTCAAAAATTATTTTAAATAATGATTCGATCCATTTCAAACAACTGTTCAAAAATGAAACTTTAAATAGACTTACTTGAAGTTGAGAACATGCTGTGTATTTTTTTATTAAACGTAACCGACACTTAGGCGGCACTAGGCAGGCATAATGAAATGCGCAAAAAGGCTAGGGCCATTACAAATTATTGGTCAGGAAACCAAGTCGATCAACATTTTAGGGGTCAAGAGCAGAGCGCTTTTCATTCACTATATGTCCATCTGTTGAGAAGACGCACTCCGACCGCACTGATGTCCCAGGGAAACTCGGGTACTTCGTTGCCAGCTGCGTATTTCGTACTGCCAATCTTCCATCACAAAAGCGGGTCGCTGTCAGCTCACAAGGGTGGCTCCTTGTCATAACTCATCATCTCCTGTAAGGTCACAATTTCGACGCTCTCTCGTGTTGCACAGGTTTATTGACGTTGTCCTCCATTTTCTTTGCAAAACACTAGATGCAGCGATTTAAAGCGTGAAACTAAAGGTGCGTAAAATTGCTGGGTATTTTCTGTCTAGCTTTCGCACACCTACTGCATTCTCGGAATTCTTTATTTTCTTTTTCTGCTTGTTTGTGAGTTTTGTTACATCTATATTTTTAACTGTTTAATTCTTTTAAAATTAATAGTGTACATATTTGGTTAAAATCGATTGCCTATTTTCGCTTTCGAAACTTTTTTTGGTTGGTCCGATCGATTGTGCAATCGATTTTCGAACGAAAGGTGACAGCCCTATCTTGCAATAGTGCACACATCGATTGCTTTGCTAATGATATCCAAACCTTTAAAACAGATAACACATGTTATTAGAAAATGTTAAAATAAAGCATTTTGTTTTAAACTCTAGGATTAAATAACAGTAACAGGATTAAATACACACCAGGTGACACGAGCCACTTCACGTCTCTGTCCTAAGCGGCGGGGGTTCTAAATTCCAGGGCTGATTTTTTTTTCTTCAGTCCGTTATTCTCCCCGATTTACCAGGAATACTAAATATCAGTTTAGACAATTCCGCTGCAACACCAGAGATCAACTTTTTAGTTTTTAAATAATCAGGCAAAATGTTGGAATGAACACAGTAAAACACATATACGTACCAGCAGGTTTGAGTATACCAGCTCTTCTCCATACAAACTGACTCCTGACGATCTCTTGTCGCTCCCCCGCATGTAAATAAAGGATGTCTCTTAAACATTAAAAACTTACACGTCTGCATCCACCGCCCCCCCCCCCCACACACACACACGGTCATAAGAGCAGCATCTGAAAGTTTGTGTCTAATCAGAAACTAAGAAAATACATCAATAGAAAATATCAGATTTAAGTTTAACCAGATACAACTAAAATATTTGATTCTTGATTGACTTTAAAGAAACTTTTGATTTTGCTAAACAAAATAGATTCAACAACGCACACCCGCTGTGAGACACGCAGGGGCAAGAAGGGAGGGGGGAGAGAGAGGGAGGGGGAGAGCACACACAGGCCGGTCGTTAAAACTGACAGTCCAGAAGCTGGACACCCAAAACAATAAACTTTTTTACACATCCATAAATATGACAAACATTCGCGTGACAAAACACACACACACACAGGAAAAACAATGCGGTGATTGACACGTTGTAAAACATGCACAGCTCCGGACAGCCGCTGTCTAAAAGCCATAAAATACAACACTCAAAACTGGACAGCATGTACACCTTTTGATTGATATCTCCACTATATGTCAAAATGTGATTGACAGGGTAATAAATCATATTTTGACAGCTAGTTGTGGATAATAACTACTTACCTCTATGCTCTTCTCCTCTCCCCGTCTGGGTTATGACATGTATAGAAGATTAGTGTTCCTTTACGGCTGGATGTCAAAGTGTTGCCCACAGCTTAACATGGGTTTTATAGACAATTGGAATCATTTCTGGAGGAGACCTGGGGCCAGATTTACCAACAGCTTGCGCCAGCGCAAACCATCATTTTGGCGTTTAATAGCGATGTCAGGATTTACTAAAGATGCGTTGTGGATAATTAACGCTAAAAAGGGGGCCAAGCAGATTAAATCCACATTATTGTCCCCCTACAGGTGCTGGTCATTTAATTAGAATATCATCAAAATGTTTATTTATGTCACTAATTACATTCAAAAAGTGAAACTGGTATATTATATTCATTCATTACCAACAGACTGATATATTTCAAATGTTTATTTCTGGCACACAGTGCCAAAGCTACCAGTACCTGGTTTAAGGACCATAGTATCCCTGTTCTTAATTGGCCAGCAAACTCGCCTGACCTTAACCCCTATAGGGTATTGTGAAGAGGAAGATGCGATATGCCAGACCTAATAATGCAAAATAGATGAAGACCACTATCAGAGCAACGTGGGTTCTCATAATACCTGAGCAGTGCCACAGACTGATCGAAGCCGCATTGCTGCAGTAATTCAGACAAAAGGAGCCCCAACTAAGTATTAAGTGCTGTACATGCTCATACTTTTTTATGTTAATACGTTTAGTTGGCTTTCTTTGTATTGGTCTTAAGTAATATTCTGATAATTTTATAATCTTATAAGATTCTTATTATAATCAAAATTAAAAGAAGTCTGTGTGTAATTAATGAATATAATATACAAGTTTCACTTTTTGAATGGAATAAGTGAAATAAATAAACTTTTTGATGATATTCTAATTATATGACCAGCACCTGTATATATTTTCTACATTTTTAGAGCATACCATACTTACAAACAGGTTGTTTATGCATATAACTGTATGTGACAAATAAAAATCTTGAAATCTCTTGACTGTTTCTTACCTGTCTAGCGATGTGCTCATATATATACAATAAAATAAATTTTCGCTTTTACAATTAAAAAAGTTTTATTGATTTCATGATGTTTAAGCTGGCTTGTACAATTTTAGCTGGATCGCTTTAGATAATATCACATGATTTCCAGTAAGAGAACATTAAAGGAGTAGTGATAATGCCATGCAAACTCAGTTCATATGGGAAACTGATTGTCTTGAACTATTCACGATCAAAAACAAATATGTTTACAGTGTTACTGTGTGCTTATTTAATTTGAGTCAACTATAAAACAAATATTCCTTAATATTAAATAAAGATGCAAACGGCGGTTTTCTGCACAGGGCTGAAAGGAATACCTAAGCTAGAATAAACCAAAGCTAGAGAGAGCAAGAATATTATTTAAATATTTAATTTAATTGTAGTTACACTAACTCAGTGTTGTAAATTTAAGTTTTCATTTTACAATGAAAGCTTCTTCAATTAATTAAAAAACTACTCAGAAAATTATTCCACTAACTCAGAAAGCATCTGGAATACATCTGCTTTGTAATCTGGAAAATGTCTTAGATAAAGCAGTTTTACAATCATAAACATCTTACAAACATCTTCTAAATGTCTAAATGACATCTGTCAGGATATGTCTCAGAGATGTTTTGCAGATAAACAAACACAAAAAAAACTTGCAGATGTAAATGCAAACATCAAACAGACTATTCTGAGATGTATGTGTGCTATGTGGGAACATTTACACTAGGCTAAAGTAATACTCCTCCTAAACAAGTGATGTACCCTTTAGCACTATAGTAGTAACCTCTTATAACCACCAATGTAACAAAAAATGTTCTCATTTTGATTAAAATGCAAAAAATAACATGTTATTTTGACATTTGCTCTCACTTAGTTCCATGCCAGCATGCTGAGAATTTGGAAATCATCAACAATGTTATTCTTTAACTTAACACGAATCATTCCCGTAGCCTTAAACATTGTTATTTTTACACAAAATATTTAATTAAACCCTTTCTTTCAATATAGAATATAAATATTAATCTGTAATTCCCATTTCAACATGTATATACACACACATACCTGTCCTTGTGTTTACCATATTATGAAGACATACATGGCAAAAAAGCAACAGAGTGAAAATTTGTCTCATCTTCATCATGGCACAGAAACAGTAAGTTGGTTTTGTGGTGTTTGGAGATCATTGACTAAGTGAGATCAATGAACAGGGGGTAACTCTGAGTTGGATGTTGGGACGTGGTATTTGTTTAAGAGTTCAGTTTCAGCAACTAGTCAGACCATTAAACAAACAGAAACCGGATTAAAGTTCAGACCAGACGCTTATCGCGTCATCGCACTTGCACCTGATGAAACAAGAAGGGTATGTAAAACTGGAGGCTGCAGTTTTAGGACCGGAGTTCTGTGACCCTACGTTTTTATGACAGCGCCAACTATCGAACTGGATGAGCAAAACCATTCATTTAAGATGGACGACATGGACAGCAATCAGACTGTGAGTACAGATTTAATGAAGTTTTATTTTATAACGTTTAAACGATGCAAAGTTTACATAGCGTGAACTGAATATATAATTAACTCCCACAAATTAAAAATTTTTGTGCTAGTTTTATAAATTAATACGACATTCTTAGTCCGTGGCCATATTTCATTTCATAAATCCTTGTTGAGTTAACCCTGTAAGACCCAAATATAGAAAAAATAATAGCAAAAATAAAATGGTTTTTACATTTGTGACATTTTGGTAAGTTTTTATGGAAATGTTGTAATAATACAGCACTGGTGTAGCAGAATTGCTGTGATTTTACTCACTGTCTTAACCAGGGGCGTAACTATGGGTAAGCAGGGTAAGCGGTGCTTATGGGCCCGGACCAATCAGATTTAAAAGCAAACTCCTCCGTATGGTTTCTTTTTTATGTATTTAGACCAAGGTGTCTGTGTGTGTAGTCATAGCAGTGAGTAACAATATGTTATAGTGTGCTTTCACCAGCAGTGTTTTTTCATATGTTATGGTGCGCTGTAACCAGTTTTTGTTGTGGTGCGCTTAGGCTATTTATGTCCTGTCCTATTCATTGTAGCCTGCTTGTGGACATCGCGTCATCACGTGCTGTAGTAAAGGGCCTGCCTTGATAATCCTGCTTAGGGGTCCGGTGTTGGCTCGTTACGCTGCTGGTCTTAGCAAATGTTAATAACATCTAATAGTTACTCTGCAGGGTGTACTGCTTATGAACCCTAATAATAGTATCCTATATATACACACACATATATATATATATATATATATATATTTACATAATCACACACAATACATAATAACCCGACAAACCAGGGCCCGGTTCCCCAAAACGTTCTTATCGCTAAGTAGTTCTTAACCTATTCCTTAACCTCTCTTTTAACCCTATGTGTCAGGGTGTGGTGGTGGATAGAACCCAATCGCAGACAGCTCATAACTTAAATACGTTTATTAAATAATAAATACCCTCGAGGGGGCAAACAATGACTATGACTATGACTACAAAATAAACAAGACAAAGCGCGCACACACGACATGGTATCATTGGATACACAGTGATCCGGCACAAGACGTAAGACACAATGGCTTTAAATAGGGAAAACTAAACTAGGGAACAATGACAAACAGGTGAAGGGAATAAACCAATCATGAATAATTAACAAGGAAACGAGGGGGCAGGGTCAAGACTTAAGACAGGAGAGCATGCGGTACACAAAACATAAACACAGACCACATGACTCTCCACACAAACACGTATATGGGGGTGTCAGGATCCCGGCACCAGAAACAAGACAAAATACACCTAATAACATTTGGGATCCTGACACTATGGCACGATTCCCAAACGTTCGTATGCTAAGTATATCTTCTGTAAGTCACACTTTCGTAAGGTTGGTCTGGACCATTTGTAAGCTCTCTCTTAGCGTTGTTTGAGCGCAAAACGCTATCGCCATAGTCTTTAGAAATCAGCGCAGCGCAGTACAAGTCAAACTATGTATGCTGACAATGATTTTATGTTATGGACATTTTTAAGACTAATAATAAAATATGTTTGCAATGGATACAGGACTATTGATGCAGTTGACTTTATTTGGTATCAGAACTAATGAATTAAAGACTGCGCTGGTGTTTGTTCCTCATTGAAGTCTGTTCCCTCTATGTTTATAGCGTTTTCATCACGTTACATTTATAATTTATTTAGAAAGATTAAAGATTTCAATTGGTTATACTAAAAAGCAATAATATCATGTATTCTATTATACAATTTATTAAATATTTCATATTTGACAGTTTTATGTCTTTTAACATATAGCCTGTCGTTTTCTTTTCTTTTTTTCTCTACTGTTTGTTTTAAAACTGTTATGTTTCCAAACATAATATAAATAAATATATATTATACATATAATATGATTCATACTGTAAAAATAATTCACTTACAATCAAGAACAGTCAAGATACATTACATAAATGCACACATATACATCTACAGCCATTAAAACTTTCAATGTATATAAACAATAAATGTATAATGTGATAAAAATGCTATAAAAACACTACACTAAAGGGAAACATAGGGGGAACAGACTTCCACACAACACCGGCCGCGAAACTGTTTAGTCCATGCCAATTTTTTTATTCATCAACCCTTAAACCTTTTGACATTTTGCCTGACGTGGCTAAATAAAAAAATCGCCTTCCAAGACAACTCATTATGGAGCTGCTAGATCTTCTCAGACCATATTCTCTATCTAACTAGGTTGCTTTTTATTGAAAACATTAATGGTAAGCAATACCGCATTAAACAGAAATACTGCAGCTGCTTGCCAATCAATTCTGATTGTTAAGTACCTTAACATTCGTATAAAAGTGTATTACATATTTTTTTAAAGTCAAAACCCATGTCAAGAAGCGGCACAAGTGGCACAACGGGATAAGGAGGGTGGATAAATAGCGAGGGATACCCGGTTCGTTTACCCGTATTACTGACAATTTGATCATTTAATTAATAGTCTATATTTTACGGATAACTTAAACTATGTTAAAATAAATGTGACTGGAATAATTTGAGTAATGTTCCATTTGTATATAACGTGTTGTCTTTCTTAAAGAGCACCTATTATGGGATACACGTTTTTAAACATCCTTTTGTGTGTAAGTGTGCATTAGTACATGCTAACGATATTCAAAAAGTACATACCTCAAAGAAAACGATGACGCGAGTTATCGTCTCTAACGTTCGAGGACTACAAAAAACACTCGCCGTGCGTCCCAAACTGCCTACTTCCATACTATATAGTATGCAAAGAGTACGAAAAGTAGTGCTTTTCGCCTACTATATAGTATGAAAGTATGCGGTTTGGGACGCAGGGTCGGATTGTAGGCAACAGTTTACTTCCTGGGATTAGTGACGTAGATAAGACCAACATTATCATAGTTCAGCCCTCTCTGCTTTGCTTGGGTACCCCCTCAAAGACGGGGGTGGGGTGGGGAGCGCCGAGTCAGAAGAGAGCTAAAATGGCGGAGGTTGTGAGTCCCTGCTTTCACTCTGTTTGCAAACTCTTGTTTCATTGTTTAAGCGATTAAATCTCTCGAGTAGACGCTGTCTCTTTAGATGCAAGGGAAAAATAGCACTTTATGGACTTCCACAGAGGACATCATGTTTAATACGGTTCCGGAAAAATCCAGTCAGAAGTTGTTCACGGAGTTTTCACAATAACTGCTTCTCATGAACCGAAGCTGGATTTGCGCGACGTCTCCTCTTGAAAGTTGGATTACTGTGCACTTCTGGATCACAGGCTGTAAGTATTCACGTTTATTATTTGCCTTTTACTGTACGTTACGTAACCGGTAACCGGAGATTAACATAATGTGCGTGTAGAGCTAAGCTTGCAAGCTAATTGTTTTGTGTTGTAATACTGTATTTCATAAACAACGTACCATATTTACACACGTGTATGTTGAATTATGCAGACTATCGTTTTTTTTATCGATGTTGGTTTAGACATGTTTACAAACTTGCTAAGTTGCTAAGCTAAATACAAATACAAATGCCAGCTAAACTGTTACCAGTAAAATTTGTTCTCATGATCAAACTCAAGAAACTCTAAGTACAGATGATTTGTTTAAAGTTATATGTATTTTACTGTTGTATTTACTTGAAGCTTTCTTAGATTTTGAAACGAAGTAAACACATAATGTGTGTTGCTAATGTTGGGCCATGTAATATGTAATACATTTACGTTTTAATGAATAGTCTAACGATTTATAGTCGTTGTACTCTATTGTTATAATATGTCTTTTTGACTGAATACATGTTTGTTTTATTTGTCTATATCCTAGATTCGCAGCTGGACACATCCTTCTACACTGTATGCAAACATGCAACATCATAACACACAGTACAAGGAGTCAAACTGGCATATGAGGAGCAAAGGTGTGTAACACACATGATGTATTTAGCTAGTGATACCACTACCAGTCTTAAATGTATAACTGATGATGACAAAGTTTTTTTTCTCTGCATAATCATAGGAACCCAGGCAGTAGCATCGTTTCACAATGTTTCCATCACCATCATCAGTGGATGCTAGTGATGAGCGAGTCACCCGAAACTCGGATCATTTAACCCGATCCCTAAAATGACTCGAGAACCATGAGTCCTTAGTGACCATTAACCCGAGTCAGTTGAGTCCTCTCAGATTTTGCATTAAAAATGAGAAATTGTATGAACCACAAAGCTCTTCAAATGTTTACAACAGAATTCAGTGTTTCCCACAGGATTTTGAGAGACTTGTGGCGGTGATGACGTCACACGCTAATTAGCATATATGTGACGTCATCACGTGTTCGCGTTTGATCGAGTGTTGGCACCAGAAATATGTTTCACTTCTACTCTTTGATTTGTCACGTTATATTGCATTTTAACACAACTGATTGCTATTATTTACATATTATCAGTTCTGTTGTCAGACATAAAATGAGCAGACTATGGCCCTATTCGGACGGGATTAGTTTTACGGTTGTAATTTTACCACAGGGCGTCTGTAATATTGATGGTCAATTCGGACGGGATAAGAAGTCTCTGTAAAATATAATTCAGAAATGGGAGGGGTAACTCGATTGTGCAGCAGGTCACCTCTCTCGTCGTCATGTGCACTTTGCTTCTTGACATCAACATGACACAGACGAGAAAAACTCGAAACACTGTGTTTAATTTCAGTTTGGGGAGAGCATCTGTTTCAGGAACAGTTCTGTACCTCTGAGAAGTGAATTTGACTTTTTTGTGTCGTGTTATTCAGGAACTGACTTGCCACTGACTTGTTTTTTCTCCAAGAATGCAAGTAAATGCTTAAGCGCTTTAATATTTGAAAAAAAACCCCGCAAAATAACAGGAAATTGTGAAATGTACGTGTATGTTTACAGCTGGTCTATAAATTACCATACATTTAACGTTACATTGAAGTCTGCTGTTGCTCTTCTCATCAATGTCTTGTATGAGCCCTTTTTTATTTAAATGCGAGTTTTATTGTCGCGTATAGCGCAGACAATTGGGCGCAAATTCAGAAATATTAGAGAATACACAGTAACTGTTACACAAAGTTAATACAAAACACGTGCGCAGGCATACGACATCATAGAGAGGGAGAGAACGGGTGTGTGTGTGGGAAACACTAATGCTAACCTTTCGTCAAGTCATCGCCGTCTTCTCTGTCAGTAAAATCTGTGACTGTTGACGTTTACACGAAAAAGAAAGTATACATTACGGAGGAACGGACATTGAAACGCCGTCACCTTTTCACTGTTATGTGAGAGCGAGGGAGAGAGAGAGAGAGAGAGGCGCGCGCTGCATGCAACATAGAAAGGGAGCGGCGCGCTGGGTGCGTTTTTAAACAGTAAAATATAAATGTAAATGGGGATCATGAAAAATCTATTTGTGGCGGCCAGCACTGATTCCGTGGCGGTGCGCCACGAATAAATCAACGTATGGGAAACACTGGAATTACAACAAATAACTCTACATAAGCTGCAATAGGTTCTATAACTTGCAAAAACGAGTTAATTAACATCACCAAATGTTGACTGGGGGTACCGAGTGAACCAAAAGCTGCTATTCCGGATCATTATTTCTTGCAGCTCCGAGTCCGAGTACAAAGGGATGCGTGCGCGCGACAATAAGTTGGTCGGCGGCTCGAGGATTCACACAGAGAGTGACTCAACTCATGGAGCTTGAATCCTGGGCTAGGAGAAACAAGCCTTGCTCGTGTTGTTAACCCACTGACTCATGTAGGCTAATCTGTTGAAATATTTGACTGGCACAATGTTTTGGGTAGAAGCTGCAAATGTTTAACATTTTTAAATACGAGGACTGCTGCAGCAGTGCTGCTGGAAAGATCCGCCACCGACGGACGTACACGGCTCCTCTTGTTGACTGAGTCACTCAGAGTGACGTGAGTGGTTCACTCACAGGACCCGTGCAGGAGCGGGCGAGCGGCTCTGTCTGGGACTCACTCACAAGATTAACCGAAGCCTATCGTGGATCTTTTAAGTCAATCTGAAACAGGACACGTTCCTCTCACGTCCAAGTCAACCAAGCCTGACATCTTCTAAATGTGGTGTTGATATATTTGTCGTTATGAAATGAAACTAAACACACCAAACTTTTACAATCATGTTATTGATAATGTTACCACGGGCATGCATGTTTTTTACGAGTTCCTCAGGTCACATAAGCCCTTTTTTGTGAGCAGAGGAGTCATAAACTCGTAGCTGCACGCGTGATCCGAGTTGCTTGGTTGGCATTAGTATGACTTAGCGATTGGAATTGGGAGATTTTGACCAAGTGACTCAAGTGACTCGAGTGACTCGCACAACCCGGATCATATTAGTGAGTGACTCAGAATAACCCGAATCCTTAAAAAGATCCGGGTTGACCATCACTAGTGGATGCCTTTGCTGTCCGTAGCCTGAGATTTCAGATTTGCAGCAAAAAATTTTAGATTTTCTCATTTATTGGAATGCTATGCAGGTATTTAAGTATTTTAGTAACTTTGTTAAATAAAGTAGTATTTACTTTTACAATAAATTAATTGCTTGTTTATATTTTACAGGTATTTGTACCTTGCAGCCATCCATTACAATGTCACCAAGCCGTAACAAAAGCAGGAGAGGGAAAGTACAAGGCTATGTTCCCAAAACACACAAGTGACATACCGTAAGCAGTAATGTTTTATTTCAAATACATTCATAATTAAAAACTTAATGTATGAAGCAGGGAAATAAATGATCAAAACAAAAGATTTATTGACTGCAATATTTCTACAGTTATGTGGAGGATGTGATCAGGCTTGTGTTTGCTGAGGTATTTGAAGATAAGCTGAAGGAAGCCCTGATTCCAATGGACCTGGCATCACAGTTTGAGAGACCTTCAAAGGAGGACGTGATTGCATGCCATCTTCAGTGCAGGGGTCGTCGAAAGCCAAAATTGTGACCGATCTGATCAGGAAGCTCCAAGCGTATCTGGAGAACAACACACGACAGGATGATAACCTTATAGTGTCGTCTTAAATAGCACCAGCTGACAAAGCTTTGATATGCCATTTATCTGAATAGATAGCTGTAAGAAATGAATTGAACAATTTTTGAAACAAGAGCACAATATGGTTACTAAAGTATGTTTATTTATAAAGTTTAACATTTAAATATATATTTGTAATAAATAAAAAACTTTTGACTGACTACTATATTTTCTTTAAAGTTACATATTTTGTTCTTTTGGGTACTTTGTTACTACAATGATACTTTAGTGTTATTGGTTTAAAAATGTAATAAAACTTACTCTAGTCCTGCACCTCAAAGGCTTATAGTCGGTACAATAAATGTTCTGTGTGTAGGGATTTAGACAATTTGTGCAAAACCTGGATGATGAATCACGCAGGTAAGAGGCCCTGGAACATGTTGCATTCTCCTTAAAACCTAATAAGTAAAAACATAGCACTTATAAGTAAGCAGTCTTTCATAAAAAAAGTTTACCATAGTGAAATAATGTAGAACATTCATTTCAATTAATACTTTCTTTGTGCTACATTTGGTGTTTCCATATAGTTTGCACAGTGATATAGTATGTAAGCGGTCTTTTATAATAAAGTTTACTATAGTAAAATAATGTTAACAAATGAAATAGTTTTATAATCATTTCAACAAATACTTTCTATGTGCTACATTTGGTGTTTCCATATAGTTTGCACAGTAATATAGTATGTAAGCAGGCTTTTATAATAAAGTTTACTATAGTAAAATAATGTTAATAAGTGAAATAGTTTTATAATCATTTCAAAAAATACTTTCTATGTGCTACATTTGGTGTTTCCATATAGTTTGCAAAGTAATGTAGTACGTTATAATTACCTTTTGGATGTCTTTGCAACACATTTTCGTCTTCGTTTAGCATTCTGGCAGAGCTAAGGACACCTAAAAAAGTTAAATCCAATCGCGTTCATTGACGGAGATCGTTTATATCGTAACGGCCGTCTGAACTCTCTGGATCGAGCTTGAAGTGGTAAGGCAGTACAGACACCATCGTTTATAGAGAAATATAGCGCTTGTTTACGTTGCCTCTGAGGCTGTGACTCTCAGTCAGAACCGGAAAACCCACGCTTAGTCAGGGGCGTAACCTTTCAAACACACGCCGAACCCAGTTGACCAATAACAGTTGAGTAGTCATCTGACCAATCCGAATACACTAGACATTTTGGGAGGCGGAGACAGGAACTAAATCCGAGCGTTTTCCAGACATGCAGAAATCGGTGAGGTATGTAAGCAATTTATAAGACTCACAGTGCATTAGTTCAAGTTTTAATAACATGTATGTACTATGGGATATTACAATAACGTGCTAACGTGCTAATTTATTAGCATAATTGGTGCTCTTTAACGTCGTAATGCACCTTCGCATGAAGTGGAAAATCGATCCCTGAGTGATCGATCGCAAATAATTCAGCACCTTCACTTGGGACAGCGCCATTGTACGTCGAACTTAGAGGCAGCATGTTAAGAAGCTTCCTAAGAGACACTTCGGGGAACACACTTAGGAACATCAACAACTTTGGTAAGATATATCTTTTTGAGTCTTCTTAGCACGCTAAAAGTGAACGTTATCGGGGAACCCATATTTTTATGAAAATTAATTTATTATAAAAACATGCTCAGTTTGTATTTACAAAACCAGAAAAACTGAAAGACATGTTCAGTGATAGTAATCCCATTTTGTTGTTTATGGAAACTTTTTTCTTTTGGAAACTGTACTTATTTATTTAATCTCTCAGAGGCGTGATCATGCCTTGACACAAACCTTCTGAGGTACTCCAGGGGAATATGAAAGGAGGTGGCATCATTAGCAATGCCAATAACAGAAATATCAGTATTGAGACTGATAAAATCCTTTTTCAGACAGTTATACCTGTAATGGGGCAAGGTCTGTGTTCATGAATGGCTTAGTTTTGTTGGCGTCATGTCCACATTTATCATCATGTGGGCACACAAAGTTTTTATTTTCTCTTTTATAGTTGATAGGCATCACCACATTCCTCCTCAGCAGTTATATCAGAGTCTCATCTCAAAGTCACTTTTTCAAATTTAGATGATATAAATGACATCATACCACATTGTAGATAAGACATTCCTGTCTGGTAGAATTCTGAAATAAAAACACTGATTATTTTCATGCTTATTAATCTTGATGCAAATCAATTCCAATCACATTTCTACATTTAAAAGGATTCACCCATTCCACAGAATTCACAAAATACTGTCTGGCAAGCTTATTGCCCTCTATTTATAATGCTAATATCACCTACCCAGCCCACATTCCGGAACATTATCATCTGACCGTCATGCAGAAAACAGATATTTGAGCAAACAAAGCCCAGACAAGAAAACAGGACCAGCTAAGTTTATTTTATAAATAATAGGATACAAATAGTTTCGAATATTGCCACATAAATACTTTTAAATTACCATATAAATTATTGATTTCCTATAAACTTATTTAATAATCTTAAAACTTAGATTAAAACTCAAAATAATTTCAAAGACATGTAATATCATTATCATATTTTGTTGCTACAAATGATTAAAAAAGTAAATTTCTAAAACAGTTTAGAAGACCAGCAAATTAATGTAATGTGCAAGGTGCACAGGTAAATTTTGGTACACTTCAGACCCAATGTTGTAAAATTACAACATTGACACAACAAGCTCAAAATCTTCTATAATCAAAACATTCAGCTGTATCTTAAAATCTGCATGATCTAAACACATAACTAATCACAAAAAAATATTTTAGGCATTTTACTTACGTGATTGTTGATTTATTTAGTCCAGTATAAAAGGTTATGTTCTTCAAGGCAGGCTTGCAGGTTTTGTAAGTTCACGGGCAGAAAAACAAACCTATTTACAAAGTCTACCATTCAAAATCATTGCAGGGTTAAACATTAAGACTTTTTAAGAGATGTAAATGTGGTTTTAAAAAGAAAAAAACATGTGCCGGTATACTTTATTAGATTTTAAACTGATGTTGTAATATTGCAACCAAGGGTTTTACAGGGTTAACGTTAAATGACTAAATTAATCTAGCCAGCACATGAATTAAACTTAACAAGATAATAAGAGCATGTTGATGTAAAGTGTGTAAGATTTATCGACTGTATACCGGGAGCCAGAACGTCTGACATTAGATCCAAACTTAAAGTGCTGGCTAATGCTAAGCGGAAGTTTTCTAAGATTGTTATTCACGCCGGCACGAATGACACTAGGCTCCGCCAGTCGGAAATCACCAAAGATAATTTTAAGGAGATGTGTGAAATTGCAAAAACATTGTCAGACAATGTAATATGCTCTGGTCCCCTCCCCGCCTACCGGGGAGATGAAACACATAGTAGATTAGTGTCTCTCAATGGATGGATGTCAAAATGGTGCCCTCAGCATAACGTAGGGTTTATAGACAATTGGAAGCATTTCTGGGGAAGACCATTTCTCTTAACCCGAGATGGCCTTCATCCGTCATCGGAAGGAAGTGCTATACTCACTAAAAATCTGATCAATAGTCTTAATTCTGATATAGTCTGACTATCCAGGGCCCAGGTCAGGAAACAGACGGATCGGCTTAACCGTCCATCTGTTAGCTGCCGTGATATGTCAAGACCACTTATATCCCAGCACTTCGAGTCAATCTTACCGAAATATCAGCACATTTCAACTGTATCTGTTCCCCGAACAAATAAATACAGGGCACCGGTTGTTACATCTGGTACAAATCTGATTCAAATAAAATTAGAAAACAATACATTAACAGATGAATCTCGAATCTTAAAATTCGGCCTTCTTAACATTAGATCGCTTACCAATAAAGAACCTATTGTCAATGAAATAATTACAGACCAAAACTTAGATGTACTCTGTTTAACAGAAACCTGGCTTAAAGCAGACGACTACATTAGTTTAAATGAATCCACCCCACAAGACTATTATTATAAACACGAACCTCGATTAAAGGGGAGAGGGGGTGGTGTAGCTACAATATACAACACAATGTTTAAAGTAAACCAAAAATCTGAGCTAAAATTTAAATCATTTGAAGTAATGTTGTTAAATATGGAAATAACTTAAGGCATTCTTAAGGCATTCTTCTTTAACAAAGCATTCACATAGAATGTCCAGTAAATGTACTTTTCCCGCAGTAGTTATTTTGTCTAGAACAAAGCACTCACATACCTCATACGGGTAATTTACTCTTGCCGCAATAGTTAGCCTGTCTGGAACCGAGCTGAATTAAACCACTATAATGTATGACACTTGCATTACATGCGAACGGCCCCTACGCTAATAGAATTCTGTTTTTGTCTCCCTGTCTCGTCCTCGACTCTGAGGACAATGAGACAAACAGATCCAGTTCCTGTTGCTGTGAAGGTCATCGCACCACTAATCAACTGGCTGTCCTTCAACGTGACGCCCAACCGATGCGCGACCAACGGCCACCGGCTGAACCAGTTTAATCCGCTTACACGCTTCCTATCCCTACCGTGTCTATATATTATAAATATAAATATTAATCTCTCCCTAGGGTTTTTTGTCCTTCTAGGATTTTTTCCCATTGGGTTTTCTCCTAGGGGGTTTTTTAGTCCCAGGGAGAGTCAGCCAACTTTGGCTTAACTTAGCACTTTACTGTATACGTTACATTATTAATATGCTCGCTTACACGGTTTTTTATCCTTAGCCGCTATATTCTACTTCTTATACTATGTATTGATTTTCAATGTTCTCCTCTACATCTACTCATGTAAAGCTGCTTTGCAACAATTAACAATTGTGAAAAGCGCTATATAAATAAAATTGAATTGAATTGAATTGAAATAACTGATCGTAACCACAAACAGCTTTCTTTTGCTTTAGCGACAATCTATAGACCACCGGGCCACCATGCAGATTTCCTTAATGAAATAGCAGATTTCCTATCTGAGCTTGTAGTCACTGTAGATAAAGCTCTTATTGTTGGTGATTTTAATGTCCATGTGGACAACCCAAAAGACGCATTAGGACGTGCGTTTATAGATGTTCTAAATTCTCTCAATATTAGACAAAACGTGACAGGGCCAACGCATACTCGTAATCACACATTAGACTTAATTCTGTCACTCGGACTCAATATTAATGACGTCGAAATATCACCTCAGAGTGATGCAGTTTCTGACCATTACCTTGTGTCATACACTGTACTTCTAGATAGGATCACTCAATCTACAACATGCTACCGACTAGCCAGAACAATAATTTCCACCACTAAAGATAGCTTTATTAGCACTCTTCCAGACCTGTCCCAAATGAAACATGTAGCAGATAACTGTGACGATCTAGATATTGAAATAGAAAACCTAAACAATGTCTGTTCTAACACATTGGATGCCGTTGCTCCCATTCGAAAAAAGAGATTCAAAGAAAAACCGCCAGCTCCATGGTATGACCATCACACAGCAGCCCTTAAAAAGGCAGCTAGAAAAATGGAAAGAAATTATAGAAGCACAAAGTTAGAAGTATGGCGCGCAGCATGGAAACAGAGTGTTAAACACTACAGACAGGCTATTAAAACCGCCAGATCTACATATCTTAGCAAGCTTATAAATGAGAATCATAATAACCCTCGTTTCCTCTTTAGCACAGTTGCGAAACTGACTAGAAACAAAGAACAAACAGAAACCAATAGTAAACTTCAACACAATAGTAACGACTTCATGAACTTCTTTTCTAACAAAATTTCGGCTATTAGGGAAAACATCGTAGCTACCCAGGCAGCCAACACTCTACCCATTAGTTCACTTAACACTAGACTACCATACGAACATCTTGATTCATTTAAACCTACTACAATAGACGAGCTCTCTAAACTAGTCACATCATCCAAATCATCGTCCTGTATATTAGACCCCGTTCCCACAAAACTACTTAAAGAAGTATTCCCTGTAGTGTCAACCCCGGTTCTAAATATCTTTAACTCATCGCTAGAAATAGGATACGTTCCAACAGCTTTCAAACTAGCAGTTATTAAACCGCTGATTAAAAAACCACAGCTTGACCAAGGAGAACTTAATAACTTTAGACCAATCTCAAATCTCCCTTTTCTTTCGAAAATATTAGAAAAGGTAGTGGCAAGTCAGTTACGCACATTCTTGACAAATAATAGTACATATGAAAAGTTCCAATCAGGATTCAGGCCCCACCATAGCACAGAGACAGCGTTGCTTAGAGTTACAAATGACCTCCTATTAACATCCGATCGTGGTGAAATCTCAATTCTTATATTACTAGACCTTAGTGCAGCATTTGACACAATAGACCACAGAATCCTACTCAATAGACTAGAAAACTATGTTGGTATCAGTGGTCAGGCGTTAGCCTGGTTTAGGTCATATCTAACCAATCGTTATCACTTTGTTTATGTAAATGAGAAAGAGTCATATCACTCCCTGGTTAAATACGGTGTACCGCAGGGATCAGTTTTAGGTCCTATCCTGTTCTCGTTATACATGTTACCCCTAGGAGACATTATCAGGAAACATAACATAAGTTTTCACTGCTATGCGGATGATACCCAGCTTTACATCTCCTCGCATCCCAGCGAAACACACACGTTTTCTAAGCTAAAAGACTGCATTAGCGATGTTAGTGACTGGATGGCAGATAACTTTCTTAAGCTCAACTCCAATAAGACAGAGGTACTTATTATTGAACCAAATCGCTACAAACATAATATGTCAGATTACAAATTGCACATAGATGGCTGTACTGTGGTGCCATCTTCCACGGTTAGGAACTTAGGTGTGATGTTCGACAGCAACTTATCCTTTGATAGTCATATCGCCAACGTCTGCCGCACAGCATTCTTCCATCTTAGAAATATCTCAAAAATACGCCATATACTGTCTACATCTGACGCAGAGAAGCTTATTCATGCTTTTATGACCTCTAGAATAGACTATTGTAACTCGCTACTCGGGGGATGCCATTCAAATCAGGTCAACAAGCTTCAGCTAGTTCAAAACGCTTCTGCAAGGGTACTTACTCGATCTAAGAAGTATGACCACATAAGCCCAATTCTGGCATCTTTACACTGGCTACCAGTTAAATATCGCATCCAATTTAAAATATCACTAATCACCTACAAAGCTTTAAATGGCTTAGCACCCTCATATCTTAGAGAATTACTATCAGAATACAATCCATCACGCACACTACGGTCGCAAAATTCTGGCCTATTGATTATCCCTAGACTATCAAAAGTGTCTAAAAGTGGAAGATCCTTTTCCTACTTAGCCCCTAAGCTCTGGAATGATTTACCAACCGATGTCCGAGAATCAGACACAGTCGATCATTTTAAATCTAGACTTAAAACTTTTCTCTTCAACAAAGCATCCGCATAATTTGTCTAGTAAAGGTTCTTAACTCGCAATAGTTATTTTCACGGAACAAAGCACTCACGGTCATAACACAGACCAACCAAATAAATAAATAAAAACCTTTTCTGCATGAACACTTAAAATGAATTGCATTAAATAGTTTGCCACCGTTTGCCACTGAACCTGCATTAACGACGACAGTGGGGCTTCCGGCCTTAGTCAAACGGTTTGGCACGTATGGTCGGGTTGCGATTTTGGTGCTTTCGTATGTCTTGTGAATAGTATGCCATACAGACCCGTTTGCCACTGAACCTGCATTAACGACGACAGTGGGGCCTCCAGCCTTAGTCAAACGGGTTGGCACGTATGGTCGGGTTGCGATTTTGGCGCTATCGTAAGTCTTATGAATAGTATGCCATACAGACCCGTTTGCCACTGAACCTGCATTAACGACGACAGTGGGGCCTCCAGCCTTAGTCAAACGGGTTGGTATGTATGGTCGGGTTGCGTTTTTCGCGCTTTCGTGTGTCTTGTGAATAGTATGCCATACAGACCCGTTTGCCACTGAACCTGCATTAACGACGACAGTTGGGCCTCCAGCCTTAGTCAAACGGGTTAACACGTATGGTCGGGTTGCGATTTTGGCGCTATCGTAAGTCTTATGAATAGTATGCCATACAGACCCGTTTGCCACTGAACCTGCATTAACGACGACAGTGGGGCTTCCGGCCTTAGTCAAACGGGTTAACACGTATGGTCGGGTTGCGATGTTTTTGGCGTTTTCTCTTGGTCCTGTAAATGGTATACAATATAGACCCGTTTGCCACTGAACCGGCATTAACGACGACAGTGTAGAGCTGTAATCGGGCCTTAAAAGTTAGGCCCGAAATGTCCGGAGCCCGACAGAATGCAGCCCGAACCCGAACGTACATTTAGATTGACAGCTTTTTAAAAGCCCGAACCCGTTTACAGCCCGACATTATTTAAATGTGCGCACACACACAGCTTTTGTCAAGAATGAGAAATTTACACAGGTTTTAACATTATTTATTCATGACTAATAATCTACACGCCACTTGGAAGTTGAAACAAAGAAATAAGTAATCTGTAACATTGTAACATCTCATTCTAAATAGGCTTATGCAATACACTATAAATATGCCAATAAAATTATTATTTCTTAACGAATTAAATTAAGATAATACATTCTGAATTAAGATGGGTATTTGGCAATAACGAAATTAAGAGGCAGGCTCCGCGGGATTTGCGTCGGCACTTTTACTGCCAACATTAGTCTATATCCTCTGTCTAAATTATGTAAGACTCGATTCATATTTAGTTATACATTGAAAAACCTACTCACCAAGATTAGGCTACATGTTTTTGATGAGGAAAATCATTAAATCCACTGTAAATGAATTCAGCGCGATCCTGCGCTACTGATTTGAACTTGACCGCTCATTTACCTCACAAAGCCGGAGCGGAAGCCCGAGCCCGCCCCGAGCCCGTGTAAAATGTTAGAAATGAAGCCCGAACCCGCCCGAGCCCGTCGGGTCCCGACGGGTCCCGTCGGGTTCGGGCAAAGATCTTCAGCTCTACGACAGTGGGGCTTTAGGCCTTAGTCAAACGGGTCGTCAGGTTTCATTTTCTCTTAAAGATCGGAAGGTGACCCTTATTTACCATATATACCCTCGCATTGGGCCCCCAATTTGCTAAATCCTCAACTGTGGATAACATAATTATGCCGCAATATTTAGTCTGTCTGGAACTAAGCTGAGTTAAACCACATCACTGTGTGACACTTCAATACATATGAACGGCCGCTACGCTAATACGATTTTGTTTTTCTCTCCCTGTCTCGTCCTCGACCCGAGGACGAGACAAACAGACCCAGTCCCGGTAGATGTGAAAGTCGGCACACCTCTGATCTACTGGCTGTCCTTCAACGTTATGCCCAGCTGATACCTGACCAACGATCACCGGCAGAACCGCTTAATCTCCGCTAAATCTCCATTTCCGTTCTCCCAAGGGTTTTTCCCTCCTAGGACTTATTTTTCCTCGGATAAAAGCCCGGGGGTTTTTTTTCTCCTAGGGGGTTTTTCACCCCGGGGAGGCAGCCTTTTTGGGCTTTACCTAGCTTCCTCTTCTATACGTTGCTTTAGTAATACGTGCAATTATAATATTGAGTCATAGCCGCAGCAAATTTAACTGCTCATGCTATCATGTATTTTGTTGTGCTATTTCGTTTTCTGTGCTTTTCACTGCTTCTATTTATGTAAAGCTGCTTTGAAACAATTGACTTTTGTGAAAAGCGCTATATAAATAAAATTGAATTGAAAACATTGTTTGACCAAAGTTAATTATAAAAAATCTGTTTTGCAAAGACGTTTGGTTTTAAAAGTTTGTTACAATTTGGCCTAATCGGCAGGCCTAAAGTTACATCACAAACAGTCCATGTATCATGTTTTACCCTTATGAAAATTAACCATAGTTTTATTGTGGTAAAAGTTTAGTAACCACTTTTTTTGGTGTATTGATTACTATCAGCAAAACCATTGCTTTACTACACTAACCATGGTTTAACTATGGTTTTGAAAGCCATGGTTGTCAAAACCATAGTTATTTTGTGGTTACCATGGTTTTACTACAGTAACCATGTTTCCATTTCAATACGGTTCACTTTGCATTGCGTCAGTTCCTGACGCTATAGGGGAAACTCCTGTTTACTCCACGAAAGAAGCCTATTGGTTAACGTCTGTAGAAAATACAGACCAATGACGTTTGAGCCCGCACGCTGCGTGGCACACGTCCTCATATAAGTCCAGGATCAAGCGTCAAGAGCTCATTAATTTTCTCCTTCAGTGCGAACCTCTCGCTGCTCCAAAGAAGAAGAAGCCTTACTTGCCGTCGGCACAAGCCCTGCAGCGGAATCCAGGCCTAGCGTCTTCCCCTGCCGTTTTCCGGCTGAGAACCGAAGATAGCAGAATCCAGGTGTAGCGTCTACCCCTGCCGCATTCCGGCTAAGAACCGAAGATAGCCTTCGCTTGCCGTGGTACGAGCCCTGTGCAGTGGACACATGCCTGACGAGGTCTCCCCTGCGGCCGCCAGGTAAGATCAATATTTTTAATATAAAGCTATAAGCTAAAAGAGCAGGCGCTGTTGTAATAGCGTCCAGCACAGCGGCTTGAGTGAGTCTCTCTGCTATGAATTTCCTCCGAGTGCGTCGCCGGTCTAGGACCTCCCCACCGAGAATTCCCTCATATGCACGGTTGTTCTATCTATGTTTCGTGCTCCCCCTGCTGTTCCTCTCTCGCTGAGACGAGCAAGCAGCGAGCCGTGAGACTAAGATGGATAAATAGACAAGCACACACCGGCTATCCCCCCCTGTGTTCTGTCACAACGCAACCGTTCATGCTTTACACTCACACAGAGTCCCTCGCTCCTCACACAGTCAGCGGCGAGATCTCTGGCACGCTCCTATGAATTCCCTCCGAGTGAAGACCGCTCATACGATGCATGGCTGTTCTACTGTATCTGTGTTACATGCTCCCCTCTGCTGTTCCTCTCTTGTTGAGATGAACAAGTGGCGGAGCCGTAGAACTATGATAGATGCATAGGACAAGCAAACACGGGCGGGTCCGGCCCCTGTTCTCTGTCATAACACAGCCACTCGTGCTCTACGCTCGAGGAGTCCCTCGCTCCTCCCTCCGCAGTGGCGAGGTCTCTTAGCGGCTTCTTAGAGTTAGTGCGCGGTCTTACGGCTCCTTGCCTCTAAAGTGCAGCTGTCTAGTGTTCAACGATTACAGAGCTTCATGCCCCTCCCCTTCTGGAGAGGGCCGATCTCATTCGTTTGCTTGATAGGGTGAACACGCCGCTATTGGAGCACTAAGAACACTTATTATAAGGATCCTTACCGGCCTGAGTCTGTCTCACTTCAGTAGAGCTGAATTTTGTACATCGTTTTCTTCCCATTCATCACGTTATAATAACACAGAGATACGTTTTCACTCCTGTAGATACTGCGGTACAGGCTCAGTGTTAAATCAAGATCCGTAGGGACAGCTTCAACCCTACGAAAATCACTTGTGCATGTGACTTCGTAGTGACTGCTAAGGGGTTGAGGAGATTTATAAAAGAAGCTATACTGGTCCCCTTACACCGGACTAAACTATTATATTTTATAATTTATGTATTTCTTATATTTCCATGTAAATACTTTAAAATGTTTCTAATTGGAAATGTTTCTTGTAAATAACTAACGATGAATGTATTTCTAAAATATTTTAATGTAAATACTTTAGAATGAATGTTTCTATTTGCAATAGTTTCTTGTAAATACTTTATAATTAATGTTCTATAATTTTGTTAGACATTTACTTACCAGAATTGATTAATTAAACAGTATTTTGTTGACATCTTTTACATTATTAAAAAGGTAATTATTTTCAAACAACTAAACCCCACTAAGGAAAGTTTAGCATTGCTGTTGCTTTATACACCTTACTCACAGCATGATAGCATTAAGAGAAGGCCACACATAGGAGCACATTAAAAGTAATATATTTATTTTAATACTTAACTGTATCATTATTAACATTATTATTTATAAAGAATCAATGTTATATGTACAGTGGATTTTAAAGGGGAAAAAATGTAGGGCATATTAATCAAATTAAATCCCATATGTGATGCGGACCCTCTTTAAACATTCATGTAAAAATAATCTCCCTTCTGGTTTTAGCCACCTCACAGTCTCTGTAGATGCGTTGTATGGGAATACCCTCCTCTGTAAAAACACCAAAAATCACACCACTACATCCCTATAAGAAGAAGCTGGCCTTGCACCTGCCAGTAGTAGCTGTGAGTCTGCTTTAATTTAAATGTTGCCCTCTGCATTTTCAAGTAGCTACAGTCAATATAGCTCTTTGCGTTGGGACATTTAACTTCCAGCAGTCCGAAGGGTGGGCTCTCAGCTGGGTCAAACACAACATTGTGGTTGCAGAGTGCTCTTTCAGCCACACAGGAACAGTCTGCCACTGAAATGTCAACTGGTGAGCAGTCGTGTAGACAATCTACACATAAAAAAATATACAGTATGTTATTTCACATTCAGAATCAGGACACAAATTCAATACAACACAGAAAATGACAAAGCTGAGAGCAGGCTGATCAGGTAAGTTATGAAAATAGGCTCAACCATGTCAGGTTATCAAATGCATAACACAATACTGTAATCTAAGGACATCCAAATAGATCACCTGTCTCAATTTACTCACTTTCATATAGAGTGTTATAAAAACAGGGAAAGTTTAAAGCATAAGATAGGTACAGGGTACAAAATAAGTACTTATATCACTGGCCAATGAACCTTAAAGATATCTGACCGTTCACGGTTTATAATTAACTAACAGTAAAAAAACAGCAGCCATCATAACCAGGTTCTGTGGTTTCTATGAAAGCTTGGTTTATGTTAAGATGCTTTATTCGTCATTTTGCAACACAGGCACATCAAAACCACAAACAATAAACCTGATTAATGCTTTGAGCTGATAAACACTTCTTATTTTTTACTCCCACTACGGGGTCGTGAGGCTTCTCGCCCTTTCTCATCTGTAGCAGGTAGCCATGACGCTCCATCCCTGACGAATCTTTGGTTTGAAACTGTGAGGTTTGGACATCATTAATGTTATTCATACAGTTAATCGTACATCGTCAAAACCCTTTATATTGGATCAAATAGCCTGTCAAGTTGTCAAAGTCAGTAGTCATTTACTAACTGTTAGAGTGAGCTAGCCAGTCAGTTAGCTAATGTTATAACTTACCTTCATAGTTGTCGATGTAACTTGATATATACATCTTGAACCACTTTTCCCTTTTGGTCATCAGGGCTGAGCATGCTCCTTGTACTAGGCGATGGACATCGGTGATTGTTACTTTGATAGATCCCGCAGACATTGTGTGTAAAACAGCGCCATGAATCTTTATATCTTCCTCTCTTCATATCTCGTAACCGGAAGTTTACACGCGTACACTCAAGAATGCGGAAATAGAAAAACGTCATCCCATGCAACTAGTCCATTAGGCATGTTCGACTTCATGAAGCGCTGCGAGAACCCACATCATACGTTGATGATATCCTGTTAGCGCCGCATGCAGTTGAACACACCTATTATTTTTTGCGGGCTCGCGCCTACGTCCTTGTGAGTTCAAAAAACTGGATTTAACCGATGTTTACCTAAGACGACAGTTTTCGTTTCTGTGATAAATTCAGTGCATGAATTACTGAATCGGAGCATTACGTGATCAGTATTAAGTCCGTATCAATCTAAAATCACTATGAGTTTGACTCGTTTATAACGAGTATTTAAAAAAGCAACACTTGTCAAACACAATCATTCAAAATATTCTCTATTATCATGAAAATACCTGAAACAATCTGAAGAACAGCGATATAAATATTCCTGTAGACATTTCCTGGAATAGTGTTTGTAATGATACTTCTTCTGTGGCACAAATGGAGTTTCTGCACGAAACGCCCCCTGGCTTTTGAATGTGGCGGCATTTCACCGTAATTCATTCAAATTCATTCATTGAGAAAACGCGCATTTGCCTGATTAATTGTCACAACCCTAATGGGCTCGGCATGAAAACCAGATAGTTGACTATATCGCGATCGGAATATGCAACTGAAGGAAGAATCGCCGGGTCGTCACGGATCCCAGAAGAGGGAGCTAACTCGTAAGGATCTGCACCGCTTATAAATTGTAATTTCTTGAAATACCGTGCCTTTTCTTGTGGTCCAAGTCATTCCCTGTATGTCTTTGCATCTTGGACGCGTTTTCTGTTGTTTAGACAACAGAAAACGAATGTCTACATTCACTTAAAGTATCCAAAACGCACAGTAATCCATTGTACTCCGTTCAGTTCTTTACACCGAGTGCCTCCACAATGGCCGCGCATCCGGGTTACCGCCCAGAATGTGACGTCGGTGAAAACCCTCTATAAGTTTACAGTAATGTTCATTTTGTTGTTTGTAATTCGATATGACTAAAATATTATTAACTTTAATGTTTACTGTTGATTTAAGCTGTTAGTTTGACTGACCTCGTGATGTAGCTATGAGCTAATGTAGAGCAGATCTTTTATTTGTCTTTACCTTCTATAAAAATGTGTTATCCTCGTTCTTCAAATTTATTTGACATTGTTTAGTTAATTATAACGCAAGTTATTTCAATGTAAGTTAGGGTTTGACGCGTAAATGTAAGGTTACAGTATAGCCACACAGTTTATAGTAGAAGAATTTAAACAGAAGCCATTAATTCTGAATTAGTAACTATTGTATATTTATGTTCACTTTTCTTTCAGGTAATTTTCTTCTTGTGTATTGATGTTTTCCATTGGCTGAAGAGTAAGTATACCTTGTGTTATATTTGCACCCAAAACATAAGTGCTCAAAAAGTAAACCAACATATTTTAAAGCTTTCTACAATACAATGGATAAATAAAAATATTAACTACAACTAAATAGTCAGAGCTCACTTTGACTTGATGTACACATTAGTCTCATATAATGTATTATATGATGCATATAGTTTTAATAAAAATGTTTTTTTTTATGTCATCATTTTGGATTTTATTGTGCTCAAGGTCAGAACACAGCTCATTCACACAAATCAAATAGTGACACACTGGCTTATATCTGCCAGCTTTGTGCAATAAAATCCTACAGATGTACTCTTAAACAAAGACAATTATAAAATAATCATTTTGGACCCAATAAAACATCCAGTTAAAGCAATACAACATAGCTATTTGAAATACTTGGTAAGAAAAACTAGTGCAGTATACATTGTATAAATTATAGTATCTTAGCACGTATCTTATTATTGCCACCTTAAAGCTCACATAAAACACCACACTGTTTCTGCTAAAGGAGTAGTTCACTCAAAAAAATGGTCTCAAAGTCCCTTTGCTTACATTTATAAGTATACATTTACTTATATACACTACACCAATGTTATATTGCAGTGAAAGATATCTTATATATCGCTTAGACTTCAGTCAAATTAAAACTAGTTCATAAATCAAGTATTTTAATAACTGGGGCTAAAAAAACAATGTTAGAATGCAGAAAAGCCCTTAAAATTAGTTACATACTTTAAATATAGCTGCAAGCAGCGATGACGGGGCCAAGCAACAATGGTCCTGCAACATGCAACGAAGCCGAAAGGACATGCAATTGAAGAATGCATTGTAGCAGATATGTATGGGAACTTTCAGCACACAGGACTCAGAGATGAGAATGAACAAATGAATAAATAAAAATTTTGAAGTATAATATTTATTTGCATGCTGAAAGGAGGACCGATTAGTCCAATGCTGACGTAGAAAACAATTGAACCACCAAAGCATCATACTTGTTACACATGAGACTTAAAAGAGCAAAAAGACCAAAAGAGAACAAACAAAATAATACCTGTAAAAATAATAAAGTAAAACACAAATAATGAATTGAAGGTTTTGCCTCTAAAGTAAGAGACTTCAATTGCTGCCCTACCCAGGATTTGAACCTGCAACCTTTGGATTTCATGCCCATCACCAGAGATGAGACCAAGTCACACATGTGCAAGTCTCAAGTAAGTCTCAAGTCTGAACCTTCAAGTCTCAAGTAAGTCCCAAGTATTTTTTTTCTTGGGCAAGTCAAGTCAAGTCGAGTCACAGGCTATGTCAAGTCAAGTTAAGTCCTGTAGTAGGTCAAGTCAAGTCCAAGTCAAGTCACCTTATTATTGTAATTTTACCTGCAGAATCTGATCTTAATAAAGTGACAAGATATACAGTAAGTAACTATCAGTAAATTACAATAATTTGGATTTGCATTGGAAAAACTCATGTTCAGTATAATACATCATGGAATCAAACAAAATTGTAACTTCATAAATTCTTTATTTTTCACTTCTGCCAACCGTGTTTGAAATTTTCCACATTGAGTCCATAAAACAAATAACAGCTTAACATCCAACAGACAACGTACAACATTAAACTTTGTTAAATTTTCTCCCCTCTCTCTCTCTCTCTCTCTCTCTCTCTCTCTCTCTCTCTCTCTCTCTCTCTCTCTCTCTCTCTCTCTCTCTCTCTCAAACATGTGCCCAGAAAAAACGAGCGCGTCGCACCTCTTCCGTTCGCGTGCCTAAATTTGAAATAACGAACTTGGGCGCGCAAAAGACACGACATGTGAACCGCCCCTAACATTGTAGAATCAAGTAATTTTTCTCTGTGTGTGTGTTCAGGTGGCAAACTTGAAAAAGAAGTATTCAAAAATAAAAATAAGTATTTAAAAAAAAAAATCTAAATTATTTTGCCCACATTTGTCCTCAACACAGTATGATGAGGGCTACATTAGCTATTATTACATTAGCTAACTACCAACTAACCAGATATTAACAAATTGACAAGCACTTACTGGGCATAATGGCTCTTTAAATGACGACCAAAATTGGAGGTTTCCATGTTGATATCTGATCTAAGTGGGTGTGGTGTGCGTAAGGTACGAGAGGGCATGGCGAATGATAGTGTCGTGATTCAGTCATGACAACACCATTCTCAGCCTGCGGTCCAGCTGGGTCGACTTTATTTTTTAAAATAATTTACATATTTTATATTTAAACTGAAAACATGATGTGATTAACACTCAAGTCATTCAAGTCATCGTGTCTCAAGTCAAGTCCCGAGTCTTTAACTTCCAAGCCCGAGTCAGATTTTTTGTCAAGTCAAGTCACAAGTCACAAAAATAGCGACTCGAGTCGACTCGAGTCCAAGTCACCAAGTCACAAGTCCCCATGTCTGCCCATCACGCATTTGGTTGAGCTACTGGGAAGGCATACATTACCCCATCAAATATTCTCTGTAGAAGTTTAGTTGATTAAATGGTTTAAAAGTTATTCCTGTTGACAAATGTATTACTTTGAACAAAGATAAATATCAAAATTCTATTTGGTCATTTCTATGTGGCTCGGTCCAAAGATAATCTGAGCCAAATTGTGTAACAATTCAACAAACACTGCAAAAGTAGTAGCAAAAAACCTGAATACTTTTCAAAATGGCCGCTACTGCATTTTTGAACTGATGATTATGCTTGGCCACCAAATTACTGCAAGCCTTGCAGAACATAGAAAACAGACTGGTTGAGAATAATAGGTGAGAATCAACTCAAAACAAAATCTTAATAGAAAAATATAACACACGCATCAGGTGGGATTCGAACCCTCAACGTCTGAGTTTTCATGCGTGTGATTTAGCAGACTGCGCTACACAGTGGATGTAGCTGGCCAAGGTTTTCAGAGCTGCAAACATTCAAAAGGCACAATCAAGGAAGATGCAGACATGACATTGCAGAGCAGAAATAACAAAATTACAATTTATATGAGAATCAGACAGTTTAAGTGAGAAGAGTTACAGTTTAAGTCAAGAAAAACATTTTGTATAGTAATGCACAACATGTTATAATACAGTCATAATAATTTAATATGACAAAGAGACAATGTCACAGGGACAGTCAACTTTGGAGAGGTATTTCTCGGGAATGGCAGAGAATATCAAAAATGTGTTTGGTCATTTCTATGCGAATTGCTCTAAAGTTTATGTGAGCAGAGCTTGCCATAAAATAGACTTAATTTGCAAAAGTAGTAGCGAAAAACTACTTCACATATGCTATGTAATAAAATATGAACAGAATGTTGGAAACTGACAAATGAGATATCGTTGCAATCGACAGAAACCAGTGAATAAAAATTCACAAAGAAAATGAATATCGGACAAAGTTTTTAGAAGTTATAGGCTGTTTTATATAGTTTATAAACCCTAGGTGGCGCTGTTTTCAGATTTCCCAGGTACCTTCAGGACATCATACCGTTGCTCCCTACCGATTTTTGTGCCGATACATCATATAGATTAATAGTTATCACTAGATATGACAAAATTCAAAATGGTGGACAGGCGGTTTGGTAATTTCTGGCATAATATATATCGACAGATTTGTCATGAGCCAAGGAATCCATAGACACCAAGATCATAATTTTCTATCAAACATTTCAAAAGTTATGGGCTAAAATAGCAATTTTTCATATCTCATGACCCATAGGTGGCGCTGTCCTCAAATTTGGCATGGTACCCCAGTTCATGGTCCTTATGAAGGGTTCTTTTCAATTGATCAAAGAATGACCGAGATAATGACTCAGAACGAATTTTGGGTCGACATCGATAAATGTACGCATTTATAACTTTTGAACAAAGATAAAAATCAAAATTCTGTTCGGTCATTTCTCTGCACCTCTGTCCCAAGATTATCTGTGCCAAATTGCGTAACAATGCAATGAACGCTGCAAAAGTAGTAGCGAAAAAACAAAATACTGTACTTTTCAAAATGGCCGCTACTGTAATGGGTGGAGTCTTAATGTAAGGTGTTCATTGTAATGAGCGTGAGGAGAGCAATCAGATGTACTAAGTAGAATTTTTGTTGATCAAATTATTCTAGAGTTATAACCATTTGAATATTGAATTTTTGAAGTGTTGGTGGCGCTATAGAGTTAATGCTAGAGACCCCATATTTGGTCACATAACTATTTAGGACCACCACTACAAGTGTGGCAAATTTTTTTCATTTTCCTATGTACGGTTCATAGGGCTGCCATAGACTCCCATTGGGGAAGAAGAAATATAATAATAATAATAATAAATATAGCTGCAAGCAGCAACACGGGGTCAAGCACCTTCGGCGCAATGCACAGCAAGCACACAAAGCACAGCAAGCTCACAAAGCACAGCAAGCACACAAAGCACAGCAAGCTCACAAAGCACAGCAAGCACCATAAAGCGCATTACATTAATAGAAAAACCTAATACATGACTGAGGTGGGATTTGAACCCAAGAACTCAGAATCTCAATGCATGTTGTTTCCTAGATGCGCCACTCAGTTGACACAGCTCATAGGGCAGCAGAAAAGAGATTAGAGAGCTACAAGGATTAACAAATGTCAAATTAGTTTATAAATCCTAGGTGGCGCTGTACTTTGACTTCTCAGGTACCTTCAGGATATCATGTCAAAGCTCCTTACCAATTTTTGTGCGGATATGTCCAATAGTTCAAAAAATATAACAAATTATGTGAAATTTTAAAATGGCGGACAGGCGGTTTGGTTAAACCTGGCATAATACACATCGACAGATGCGGCATGAGGTAAGCAAACCATAGACATCAAGATAATAATTTTCTGACAAACAGTTCAGTAGTTATGGGCAAAAAGAGCCTTTTTTATATCTCATGACCCATAGGTGGTGCTATCACCAAATTTGGCATGGACGCCAAGTTCATGGTCCACATGAAGTGTACCAAATTTCATTTCAATTGATCAAAGAATGGCCGAGCTACAGCTTCAGAACCAATTTTGCGTCAATCTCGTTAAGTTCACGCATTTATTACTTTTGAACAAAGAAAAATATAAAAATTCTGTTCAGTCATTTCTATGCGGCTCACTCCAAAGATCACCTGTGCCAAATCTCATAAGAATTGAACCAAATTTGAAGGAGGAGTAGCGAAAAATCGAAATACTGTACATTTCAAAATGGACGCTACTGTAATGGGTGGAGTCTTACTGTAAAATACCAAATTTAATAAGCGAGATGAGAGCAATCACATGTACTAAATAGAATTTTCATAGATCTAATGGATCACGAGTTATAACCATTTGAATATTGAATTTTTGAGATGATGGTGGCGCTATAGAGTTACTGCTAGAGACCCCATTTTTGGCCAAATGACTATTTATGACCACTACTACAACTGTGCCAAATTTCATCATTTTCCTACATACGGTTCATAGGGCTGCCATAGACTCCCATTGGGGAAGAAGAAAAATTTACTAACAGAAACAATGACCAATGTAGCTGCAAGCAGCGATTCGGGGCCAAGCACCTTCAGCGCAATAAGCACCCAAAGCACAGCAAGCACACAAAGCACAGCAAGCTCACAAAGCACAGCAAGCACATAAAGCACAGCAAGCTCACAAAGCACAGCCATCATACAAAGCACTCAAGCTCACAAAGCACAGCAAGCACACAAAGCACAGTAAGCTCACAAAGCACAGCAAGCTCACAAAGCACAGCAAGCACACAAAGCACAGCAAGCTCACAAAGCACAGCAAGCACCATAAAGCGCATCAAACACGCAAAGCGCAGGAATCACAGAGCAGAACCACCAAAATGCAGAGCAACAACAGCAAACATGGCAAAAATAGAACATATGTGAACTACAGACACGTTGAGAAGAATTGATGAGGAAGAACAAAACAATTATAGAAAAACCTAGTACATGCCTCAGGTGGGATTCGAACCCAAGAACTCAGAATCTCAATGCATGTAATTATCTGGATGCGCCACTCAGTTGACAGAGTTCATAAGGCAGCAGAAAAAGATTAGATATCTGCAATGATTGACATATGTCAATCACCAAAGATGCAGAAATTACACAACAGAAGCACCAAAATGCAGAGCAACAACAGCAAACATGGAAAAATATAACATATGTGAACTACAGACAGGTTGAGAAGAATTGATGAGGAAGAACAAAACATTAATAGTTCAACCTAATACATGACTCAGGTGGGATTCGAACCCAAGAAATCAGAATCTCAATGCATGTGATTATCTGGATGCGCCACTCAGTTGACAGAGTTCATAAGGCAGCAGAAAAAGATTAGATATATGCAATGATTGACATATGTCAATCACCAAAGATGCAGAAATGACACAGCAGAAGCAGAAATAACAGAAATACAATGTACATGAGCTCAAGTGAAATTGAAGACAAGCAGATCATTATGTATAGTAATGCTATACAATGTAATATACAGTCACATCAATTTACTGTGACAAATAGACAACTTCACAGGCACGGTCACCTTTGGAGTGGTATTTCTAAGTTAGAGAACAGAATATCAAAAATCTGTTCGGTCATTTCTGTGCGGATTGCTCCAAACATTATACGAGCAGTACCTGGCATAAAATAAACAAAATTTGTAAAAGGAGTAGCGAAAAAATCATTTACCATATGCCTTACAATAACACATGAACATAATGTTGGAAAATGACAAACGAGGTATCGTTGCGATCGGCATAAAACAGTGAATCCAATTTCACAAAAAAAATGTATATCAGACAAAGTATTCAGAAGTTATAAGCAGTTCAATAAGAACTGTTATAGTTTATAACCCCTAGGTGGCGCTGTACTCTGACTTCCCAGGTACCTTCAGGGCATCATGTCGAAGCTCCTTACCATTTTTTGTGCGGATATGTCCAATAGTTCTAAAAATATAACAAATTATGTGAAATTTCAAAATGGCGGACAGGCGGTTCGGTCAAACCCGGCATAATACACATCGACAGATGCGGCATGAGGTAAGCAATCCATAGACATCAAGATCATAATTTTCTGACAAACAGTTCAGAAGTTATGGGCAAAAATAGCCTATTTTCATATCTCATGACCCATAGGTGGCGCTGTCACTACATTTTGCATGGACCCCCAGTTCATGGTCCATATGAAGCGTACCAAATTTCATTTCAATTGATCAAAGATTGACCGAGCTACAGCTTCAGAACCATTTTTGCGTCAACCTCGTTAAGTTTGCGCATTTATTACTTTTGAATAAAGACAAATATCAAAATTCTGTTCAGTCATTTCTATGCGGCTCACTCCAAAGATCATCTGTGCCAAATCTCATAAAAATTGAACCACATTTGAAGGAGGAGTAGCAAAAAAAAAACGAAATACTGTACATTTCAAAATGGCCGCTACTGTAATGGGTGGAGTCTCACTGTATAGCATTAAAAACAATAAGCCTGACGAGAGCAATCACGTGTACTAAGTAGAATTTTCATAGATCAAATGGTTCACCAATTATAACAGTTTGAACATTGAATTTTTGGACTACTGGTGGCGCTATAGAGTTACTGCTAAAGACCCCATTTTTGGTCACATGACTATTTATGACCACCTCTACAACTTTGCCAAATTTCATCATTTTCCTACGTACGGTTCATAGGGCTGCCATAGACTCCCATTGGGGAATAATAATAATAATAATAATAATAATAATACTAACAATTGCAATAGGTGTCTCAGCACCTTCGGTGCTTGACCCCTAATAATAATAAATATAGCTGCAAGCAGCGATACGGGGTCAAGCACCTTCAGCGCAATGAGCACCCAAAGCACAGCAAAAACGGCACGACGCAGCAAATGCGCAAAGCGCAGAAAGCGCGCAGTACAGAGCCCGAACCCGAAGCAAAGCAAATGCAGAGCAGAACCACTGCAGTGCGGAGCAACAACAGTAAAGATGGCAAAAATATAATATCAGACAAAGTATTCAGAAGTTATAAGCAGTTCCATAAGAACTGTTATAGTTTATAACCCCTAGGTGGCGCTGTACTCTGACTTCCCAGGTACCTTCAGGACATCATGTCGAAGCTCCTTACTAATTTTTGTGCGGATATGTCCAATATTTCCAAAAATATAACAAATTATGTGAAATTTCAAAATGGCGGACAGGCGGTTCGGACAAACCCGGGCATAATACACATCGACAGATGCGGCATGAGGTAAGCAATCCATAGACATCAAGATTCTGACAAACAGTTCAGAAGTTATGGGCAAAAATAGCCTATTTTATTATCTCATGACCCATAGGTGGCGCTGTCACCAAATTTGGCATGGACCCCAAGTTCATGGTCCACATTAAGTGTACCAAATTTCATTTCAATTGATCAAAGAATGATCGAGTTATAGCTTCAGAACAATTTTTGATGCAAACTCGCTAAGTTTGCGCATTTATTACTTTTGAATAAAGACAAATATCAAAATTCTGTTCGGTCTTTCTATGCGGCTCACTCCAAAGATCATCTGTGCCAAATCTCATAAGAATTGAACCACATTTGAAGGAGGAGTAGCGAAAAAACGAAATACTGTACATTTCAAAATGGCCGCTACTGTAATGGGTGGAGTTTTACTGTAAGGTATTAAAAGCAACAAGCATGAGGAGAGCAATCACGTGTACTAAGTAGAATTTTCATAGATCAAGCGGATCAGAAGTTATAACCCTTTGAACATTGAATTTTTGCACTGCTGGTGGCGCTATAGAGTTAGTACTAGAGACCCCATTTTTGGTCAAATGACTTTTTAAGACCACCACTACAACTGTGCCAAATTTCATCATTTTCCTATGTACGGTTCATAGGGCTTCCATAGACGCCTATGGCTAAGAAGAAGAAGCAGAATAATAATAATAATAATAAATATAGCTGCAAGCAGCAACACGGGGTCAAGCACCTTCGGCGCAATGCACACAAAGCACAGCAAGCACACAAAGCACAGCAAGCCACAAAGCACAGCAAGCACAGCAAGCACACAAATCACAGCAGGCACACAAAGCGCAGCAATTACACAAATCACAGCAGGCACACAAAGCACAGCAAGCTCACAAAGCACAGCAAGCACACAAAGCACAGCAAGCACACAAAGCACAGCAAGCACACAAAGCACAGCAAGCACACAAAGCACAGCAAGCTCACAAAGCACAGCAAGCACACAAAGCACAGCAAGCACACAAAGCACAGCAATTACACAAATCACAGCAGGCACACAAAGCACAGCAAGCTCACAAAGCACAGCAAGCACACAAAGCACAGCAAGCACACAAAGCATAGCAAGCTCACAAAGCACAGCAAGAACCACCACAATGCAGAGCAACAACAGCAAACATGGAAAAATAGAACACATGTGAACTACAGACAGGTTGAGAAGAATTGATGAGGAAGCACAAAACGTCATGACTCAGGTGGGATTTGAACCCAGGAACTCAGAATCTCAATGCATATGATTAACTAGATGCGCCACTCAGTTGAGACAGTTCATTGGGCAGCAGAAAAGAGATAACAGTATAATATCAATAAGAATTGTTATAGTTTATAACCCATAGGTGGCGCTGTACTCTGACTTCCCAGGTAACTTCAGGACATCATGTCAAAGTTTCTTACCAATTTTTGCGCGGATATCTCGAATAGTTCAAAAAATATAACAATTTATGTGAAATTTCAAAATGGCGGACAGGCGGTTTGGTAAAACAAACACATCGACACTGTACATTTCTGAAATACTGTACATTTCAAAATGGCCGCTACTGTAATGGGTGGAGTCTTACTGTAAAGTATCAAATTCAATAAGCGGGATGAGAGCAATCACGTGAACTAAATAGAATTTTCATAGATCAAATGGTTCACCAATTATAACAGTTTGAACATTGAATTTTTGGACTACTGGTGGCGCTATAGAGTTAGTGCTAAAGACCCCATTTTTGGTCACATGACTATTTATGACAACCTCTACAACTGTGCCAAATTTCATCATTTTCCTATGTACAGTTCATAGGGCTGCCATAGACTCCCATTGGAGAAAAATAATAATAATAATAAATATAGCTGCAAGCAGCAACACGGGGTCAAGCACCTTTAGCGCAATGCACACACAGCACAGCAAGCACAGCAAGCTCACAATGCACAGCAAGCACACAAAGCACAGCAAGAACCACCACAATGCAGAGCAACAACAGCAAACATGGAAAAATAGAACACATGTGAACTACAGACAGGTTGAGAAGAATTGATGAGGAAGAACAAAACGTCATGACTCAGGTGGGATTCGAACCCAGGAACTCAGAATCTCAATGCATGTGGTTTAACTAGATGCGCCACTCAGTTGACACAGTTCATGAGGCAGCAGACAAGAGATTAGAGAGCTGAAAGGATTAACATATGTCAATCACCAAAGATGCAGGAAAGACACAGCAGAAGCACCACAATGCAGAGCAACAACAGCAAACATGGAAAAATAGAACACATGTGAACTACAGACAGGTTGAGAAGAATTGATGAGGAAGAACAAAACGTCATGACTCAGGTGGGATTTGAACCCAGGAACTCAGAATCTCAATGCATGTGGTTTAACTAGATGCGCCACTCAGTTGACACAGTTCATAAAGCAGCAGACAAGAGATTAGAGAGCTGAAAGGATTAACATATGTCAATCACCAAAGATGCAGGAAAGACACAGCAGAAGCAGAAATAACAGAAATACAATGTACATGAGCTCAAGTGAGATTGAAGACAAGCAGATCATTCTGTATAGTGATGCTATACAATGTAATATACAGTCACATTAATTTATTACTATGACAAATAGACAACGTCACAGGCACGGTCAACTTTAGAGTGGTATTTCTAAGAAAGAGAACAGAATATCAAAAATCTGTTCGGTCACATCTGTGCGGATTGCTCCAAACATTATACGAGCAGAACCTGACATATAATACACAAAATTTGTAAAATGAGTAGCGAAAAAATCATTTACCATATGCCTTACAATAACACATGAACATAATGTTGGAAAATGACAAACGAGGTATCGTTGCGATCGGCATAAAACAGTAAATCCAATTTCACAAAGAATATGTATATCAGACAAAGTATTCAGAAGTTATAAGCAGTTCAATAAGAACTGTTATAGTTTATAACCCCTAGGTGGCGCTGTACTCTGACTTCCCAGGTACCTTCAGGACATCATGTCGAAGCTCCTTACCATTTTTTGCGCGGATATGTCCAATAGTTCAAAAAATATAACAATTTATGTGAAATTTCAAAATGGCAGACAGGCGGTTTGGTCAAACCCAGCATAATTCACATCGACAGATGCGGCATGAGGTATGCAATCCATTGACATCAAGATCATAATTTTCTGACAAACAGTTCAGAAGTTATGGGCAATAATAGCCTATTTTTCTATCTCATGACCCATAGGTGGCGCTGTCACCAAATTTGGCATGGACCCCAAGTTCATGGTCCACATGAAGTGTACCAAATTTCATTTCAATTGATCAAAGAATGACTGAGCTACAGCTTCAGAACCATTTTTGCGTCAACCTCGTTAAGTTTGCGCATTTATTACTTTTGAACAAAGATAAATATCAAAATTCTGTTCAGTCATTTCTATGCGGCTTACTCCAAAGATCATCTGTGACAAATCTCATAAGAATTGAACCACATTTGAAGGAGGAGTAGCGAAAAAATGGAATACTGTACATTTTAAAATGGACGCTACTGTAATGGGTGGAGTTTTACTGTAAGGTATTAAAAACAACAAGCATGAGGAGAGCAATCACGTGTACTAAGTAGAATTTTCATAGATCAAGCGGATCAGAAGTTATAACCATTTGAACATTGAATTTTTGCACTGCTGGTGGCGCTATAGAGTTAGTACTAGAGACCCCATTTTTGGTCACATGACTTTTTAAGACCATCACTACAACTGTGCCAAATTTCATAATTTTCCTATGTACTGTTCATAGGGCTGCCATAGACGCCTATGGCTAAGAAGAAGAAGAAGAAGCAGAATAATAATAAATATAGCTGCAAGCAGCAATTGCGGGGTCAAGCACCTTCAGCGCAAATAGCACCCAAAGCACAGCAAAAACGGCACGACGCAGCAAATGCGCAAAGCGCAGAAAGCGCGCAATACAGAGCCCGAACCCGAAGCAAAGCAAATGCAGAGCAGAACCACTGCAGTGCGGAGCAACAACAGTAAAGATGGCAAAAATATAATATCAGACAAAGTATTCAGAAGTTATAAGCAGTTCCATAAGAACTGTTATAGTTTATAACCCCTAGGTGGCGCTGTACTCTGACTTCCCAGGTACCTTCAGGACATCATGTCGAAGCTCTTTACTAATTTTTGCGCGGATATGTCCAATATTTCCAAAAATATAACAAATTATGTGAAACTTCAAAATGGCGGACAGGCGGTTCGGTCAAACCCGGCATAATACACATCGAAAGATGCGGCATGAGGTAAGCAATCCATAGACATCAAGATCATAATTTTCTGACAAACAGTTCAGAAGTTATGGGCAAAAATAGCCTATTTTATTATCTCATGACCCATAGGTGGCGCTGTCACCAAATTTGGCATGGACCCCAAGTTCATGGTCCACATGAAGTGTACCAAATTTCATTTCAATTGATCAAAGAATGACTGAGCTACAGCTTCAGAACCATTTTTGCGTCAACCTCGTTAAGTTTGCGCATTTATTACTTTTGAACAAATATAAATATCAAAATTCTGTTCAGTCATTTCTATGCGGCTTACTCCAAAGATCATCTGTGCCAAATCTCATAAGAATTGAACAACATTTGAAGGAGGAGTAGCGAAAAAATGGAATACTGTACATTTCAAAATGCCCGCTACTGTAATGGGTGGAGTTTTACTGTAAGGTATTAAAAGCAACAAGCATGAGGAGAGCAATCACGTGTACTAAGTAGAATTTTCATAGATCAAGCGGATCAGAAGTTATAACCCTTTGAACATTGAATTTTTGCACTGCTGGTGGCGCTATAGAGTTAGTACTAGAGACCCCATTTTTGGTCACATGACTTTTTAAGACCACCACTACAACTGTGCCAAATTTCATCATTTTCCTATGTACGGTTCATAGGGCTGCCATAGACGCCTATGGCTAAGAAGAAGAAGCAGAATAATAATAATAAATATAGCTGCAAGCAGCGATTCGGGGCCAAGCACCTTTAGCGCAATGAGCACCCAAAGCACAGCAAGCAACATAGAAGGTATCAATCACCCAATGCTCACTGACCACCCAAGGTGCATCAAGAACACAAAGCGCAGCAAGTACCCAAAGCGTTGCAATGACAGAGCAGAACCACCGCAGTGCAGAGCAGCAACAGAAAACATGGCAAAAATAGAACATATGTGAACTACAGACAGGTCAAGAAGAATAGGTGGGAAAGAACAAAACTTTAATAGAAGAAATTAACACCTGCCTCAGGTGGGATTCGAACCCATGAACTCAGGATCTCTATGCATACGACTTAGTGGATGCGCCACTCAGCAGACACAGCTCAAGGGGCAGCAGGAAAGAAATTACAGAAATGCAAGCATTGACATATGCCAATCACCAAAGATGTAGAAATGACACCGCAGAGCAGAAATCACAGAAATACAATGTATATGAGAATCAAAAAGCTCAAGTGAGATTGAAGACAAGAAGAACATTCCGTAGAGTAACGCTATAAAATGTAATATAAAGTAATTAACTATGACAAATAGACAACATCACAGGGACGATCAACTTTACAGAGGTTTTTCTCAAAAAATTCCTAGGTGCAAGAAAAATCTGTTCAGTCATTTCTGTGCGGATTGCTCCAAACATTATACGAGCAGAACCTGGCATAAAATAAACAAAATTTGTAAAAGGAGTAGCGAAAAAATCATTTACTATATGCCTTACAATAACACATGAACAGAATGATGGAAAATGACAAACGAGGTATCGTTGCAATCGGCATAAACCAGTCAATACAATTTCACAAAGAAAATTAATATCCGACAAAGTATTCAGAAGTTATGAGCAGTTCTATAAGAACTGTTATAGTTTATAACCCCTAGGTGGCGCTGTATTCTGACTTCCCAGATACAATCAGGACATCATGCCAAAGCTTCCTACCGATTTTTGCGCCAATATATCCAATACTTCAAAAGTTATAACAATTTATGACAAATTTCAAAATGGCGGACAGGCGGTTCGGTCAAACCCGGCATAATACACATCGACAGATGCGGCATGAGGTAAGGAATCCGTAGACACCAAGATCATAATTTTCTGACAAACGATTCAGAAGTTATGCGCAAAAATAGCCTTTTTTACTATCTCATGACCCATAGGTGGCGCTGTCACCAAATTTGGCATGGACCCCCATTTCATGGTCGACATGAAGCGTACCAAATTTCATCTCGATTGATCAAAGAATGACCGAGATACAGCTTCAGAACCAATTTTTCGTCAATCTCGTTAAGTTCACGCATGAATTACTTTTAAATAAAGAAAAATATCAAAATTCTGTTCAGTCATTTCTATGCGGCTCACTCCAAAGATCACATGTGCCAAATCTCATAAGAATTGAACCAAATTTGAAGGAGGAGTAGCGAAAAAACGAAATACTGTACATTTCAAAATGGCCGCTACTGTAATGGGTGGAGTCTTACTGTAAAGTATCAAATTCAATAAGTGGGATGAGAGCAATCACGTGTACTAAGTAGAATTTTCATAGATCAAATGGTTCACCAATTATAACAGTTTGAACATTGAATTTTTGCACTGCTGGTGGCGCTATAGAGTTACTGCTAGAGACCCCATTTTTGGTCACATGACTTTTTAGGACCACCACTACAACTGTGCCAAATTTCATCACTCTACTACTTACGGTTCATAGGGCTGCCATAGACTCCCATTGGACAAGAGTAAGAATAATAATAATAAATATAGCTGCAAGCAGCAACACGGGGTCAAGCACCTTCGGCGCAATGCACACACAGCACAGCAAGCACACAAAGCACAGCAAATTCACAATGCACAGCAAGTACACAAAGCACAGCAATTACACAAATCACAGCAGGCACACAAAGCACAGCAAGCTCACAAAGCACAGCAAGCACACAAAGCACAGCAAGCACACAAAGCACAGCAAGCACACAAAGCACAGCAAGCTCACAATGCACAGCAAGCACACAAAGCACAGCAAGCTCACAATGCACAGCAAGCACACAAAGCACAGCAATTACACAAAGCACATCAAACTCGCAAAGCACAGCAAGCACACAAAGCACAGCAAGCACGCAAAGCACAGCAAGCACACAAAGCACAGTAATCTCACAAAGCATAGCAAACTCACAAAGCACAGCAAGCACACAAAGCACAGCAAGCTCACAAAGCACAGCAAGCTCACAAAGCACAGCAAACTCACAAAGCACAGCAAGCACACAAAGCACAGCAAGCTCACAAAGCACAGCAAGCTCACAAAGCACAGCAAACTCACAAAGCACAGCAAGCTCACAAAGCACAGCAAGCACACAAAGCACAGTAAGCACACAAAGCACAACCAGCACACAAAGCACAGCAAACTCCCAAAGTACAGCATGCACACAAAGCACAGAAAGCACAGCAAGAACCACCACAATGCAGAGCAAAAACAGCAAACATGGAAAAATAGAACACATTTGAACTACAGACAGGTTGAGAAGAACTGATGAGGAAGAACAAAATACCTGACTCAGGTGGGATTCAAACCCAGGAACTCAGAATCTCAATACATATGATTAACTTGATGCGCCACTCAGATGACACAGCTCATGAGGCAGCAGAAAAGAGATTAGAAAGCTACAAGGATTAACATATGTCAAATTAGTTTAAAAACCCTAGGTGGCGCTGTTTTCTGACTTCTCAGGTACCTTCAGGATATCATGTCAAAGCTCCTTATCAATTTTTGCGCAGATATGTCCAATAGTTCAAAAAATATAACAATTTATATCAAATTTCAAAATGGCGGACAGGCGGTTTGGTCAAACCCGGCATAATACACATCGACAGATGCGGCATGAGGTAAGCAATCCATAGACATCAAGATCATAATTTTCTGACAAACAGTTCAGAAGTTATGGGCAAAAATAGCCTATTTTCCTATCTCATTACCCATAGGTGGCGCTGTCACCAAATTTGGCATGGACCCCAAGTTCATGGTCGACATGAAGTGTACCAAATTTCATTTCAATTGATCAAAGAATGACCGAGCTACAGCTTCAGAACCATTTTTGCGTCAACCTCGTTAAGTTTGCGCATTTATTACTTTTGAACAAAGATAAATATCAAAATTCTGTTCAGTCATTTCTATGCGGCTCACTCCAAAGATCACCTGTGCCAAATCTCATAAGAATTGAACCACATTTGAAGGAGGAGTAGCGAAAAAACTAAATACTGTACATTTCAAAATGGCCGTTACTGTAATGGGTGGAGTCTTACTGTAAAGTATCAAATTCAATAAGCGGGATGAGAGCAATCACGTGTACTAAGTAGAATTTTCATAGATCAAATGGTTCACTATTTATAACAGTTTGAACATTGATTTTTTGCACTGCTGGTGGCGCTATAGAGTTATTGCTAGAGACCCCATTTTTGGTCACATGACTATTTATGACCACCTCTACAACTGTGCCAAATTTCATCATTTTCCTATGTACGGTTCATAGGGCTGCCATAGACTCCCATGGGACGATAATAATAATAATAATACTAACAATTCCAATAGGTGTCTCAGCACCTTCGGTGCTTGACCCCTAATAATACTAACAATTGCAATAGGTGTCTCAGCACCTTCGGTGCTTGACCCCTAATAATACTAACAATTCCAATAGGTGTCACAGCACCTTCGGTGCTTGACCCCTAATAATACTAACAATTACAATAGGTGTCTCAGCACCTTCGGTGCTTGACCCCTAATAATAATAATAATAATAAGAAAACCATCAAACGCAATAGTGGCCTGCCGCCCTGCGGGCTTGGCCCCTAACAATTGAGTAATTAGGGGCCAAGCCCGCAGGGCGGCAGGCCACTATTGCGTTTGATGGTTTTCTTCTTATTAGGGGCCAAGCACCTATGGTGCTGTGGCACCTATTGTTTCTGTTAGTATTATTATTATTCTTCTTAATCTTAATTTTAATCTTAATCTTCCCCAATGGGAGTCTATGGCAGCCCTATGAACCGTATATAGGAAAATGATGAAATTTGGCACCGTTGTAGTGGTGGTCATAAATAGTCATTTGGCCAAAAATGGGGTCTCTAGCAGTAACTCTATAGCGCCACCATCATCTCAAAAATTCAATGTTCAAATGGTTATAACTGGTGATTCATTTGCTCTATGAAAATTCTACTTAGTACACGTGATTGCTCTCCTCATGCTTATTGTTTTTAATACCTTACAGTAAGACTCCACCCATTACAGTATCGGCCATTTTGAAATGTGCAGTATTTCGTTTTTTCGCTACTCCTTCAAATTTGGTTCAATTCTTATGAGATATGGCACATGTGATATTTGGAGTGAGCTGCATAGAAATGACTGAACAGAATTTTGATATTTTTCTTTATTCAAAAGTAATTAATGCGTGAACTTAAAGAGATTGACGCAAAATTGGTTCTGAGGCTGTATCTCGGTCATTCTTTGATCAATCGAGATGAAATTTGGTACGCTTCATGTCGACCATGAAATGGGGGTCCATGCCAAATTTGGTGACAGCGCCACCTATGGGTCATGAGATAGGAAAAAAGGCTATTTTTGCGCATAACTTCTGAATCGTTTGTCAAAAAATTATGATCTTGGTGTCTACGGATTCCTTGGCTCATGTCGCATCTGCCGATATGTATTATGCCGGGATTGACCGAACCGCCTGTCCGCCATTTTGAAATCTGTGATAAATTGCTATAACTTTTGAAGTATCGGATATATCGGCGCAAAAATCGGTAGGGAGCTTCGGCATGACGTCCTGAGGAAATCAGAGAACAGTGCCACCTAGGGGTATAAACTATAACAGTTCTTATAGAACTGCTTATAACTTCTGAATTCTTTGTATGGCATGTAAGCTCTTTTCTGCTGCCCCTTGAGCTGTGTCTACTGAGTGGCGCATCTGTTAAGTCGTTTGCATAGAGATCCTGTGTTCATGGGTTCGAATCCCACCTGAGCCAGGTGTTAATTTCTTCTATTATAGTTTTGTTCTTTCTCACCTATTCTTTTTGACCTGTCTGTAGTTCACATATGTTCTATTTTTGCCATGTTTTCTGTTGCTGCTCTGCACTGCGGTGGTTCTGCTCTGTCATTGCTACGCTTTGGGTTCTTTGCTGAGCCTTGTGTTCTTGATGCACCTTGGGTGCTCAATGCGCCCTGAGTGATTGATAAGTTGTATCTTTCTTGCTGTGCTTTGGGAGCTCATTGCGCTGATTGTGCTTGGCCCCGTATCGCTGCTTGCAGCTATATTTATTAGGGGTCAAGCACCGAAGGTGCTGAGACACCTATTGGAATTGTTAGTATTATTATTATTATTCTGCCGTTTCTTAGTCATAGGCGTCTATGGCAGCCCTATGAACCGTACATAGGAAAATGATGAAATTTGGCACAGTTGTAGAGGTGATCATAAATAGTCATGTGACCAAAAATGGGGTGTCTAGCAGTAACTCTATAGCGCCACCAGCAGTGCAAAAAATCAATGTTCAAACTGTCATAAATAGTGAACCATTTGATCTATGAAAATTCTACTTAGTACACGTGATTGCTCTCATCCCGCTTATTGAATTTGATACTTTACAGTAAGACTCCACCCATTACAGTAACGGCCATTTTGAAATGTACAGTATTTAGTTTTTTCGCTACTCCTCCTTCAAATGTGGTTCAATTCTTATGAGATTTGGCACAGGTGATCTTTGGAGTGAGCCGCATAAAAATGACTGAACAGAATTTTGATATTTATCTTTGTTCAAAAGTAATAAATGCGCAAACTTAACGAGGTTGACGCAAAAATGGTTCTGAAGCTGTAGCTCGGTCATTCTTTGATCAATTGAAATGAAATTTGGTACACTTCATGTCGACCATGAACTTGGGGTCCATGCCAAATTTGGTGACAGCGCCACCTATGGGTAATGAGATAGGAAAATAGGCTATTTTTGTCCATAACTTCTGAACTGTTTGTCAGAAAATTATGATCTTGATGTCTATGGATTGCTTACCTCATGCCGCATCTGTCGATGTGTATTATGCCGGGTTTGACCAAACCGCCTGTCCGCCATTTTGAAATTTGACATAAATTGTTATATTTTTTGAACTATTGGACATATCTGCGCAAAAATTGATAAGGAGCTTTGACATGATATCCTGAAGGTACCTGAGAAGTCAGAATACAGCGCCACCTAGGGTTTATAAACTAATTTGACATATGTTAATCCTTGTAGCTTTCTAATCTCTTTTCTGCTGCCTCATGAGCTGTGTCATCTGAGTGGCGCATCAAGTTAATCATATGTATTGAGATTCTGAGTTCCTGGGTTTGAATCCCACCTGAGTCAGGTATTTTGTTCTTCCTCATCAGTTCTTCTCAACCTGTCTGTAGTTCAAATGTGTTCTGTTTTTCCATGTTTGCTGTTGTTGCTCTGCATTGTGGTGGTTCTTGCTGTGCTTTCTGTGCTTTGTGTGCTTGCTGTGCTTTGGGAGTTTGCTGTGCTTTGTGTGCTGGTTGTGCTTTGTGAGCTTGCTGTGCTTTGTGAGCTTGCTGTGCTTTGTGTGCTTGCAGTGCTTTTTTTGTTGCTATGCTTTGTGTGCTTGCTGTGCTTTGTGTGCTTACTGTGCTTTGTGTGCTTGCTGTGCTTTGTGAGTTTGCTGTGCTTTGTGAGCTTGCTGTACTTTGTGAGTTTGCAGTTCTTTGTGTGCTTACTGTGCCTTGGGTGCTTGCTGTGCTTTGTGAGCTTGCTGTGTTTTGTGTGTTTGCTTTGCTTTGTGAGTTTGCTGTGCTTTGTGAGCTTGCTGTGCTTTGTGAGCTTGCTGTGCTTTGTGTGCTTGCTGTGCTTTGTGAGTTTGCTGTGCTTTGTGAGAGAACTGTGCTTTGTCTGCTTGCTGTGCTTTGCGTGCTTGCTGTGCTTTGTGTGCTTGCTGTGCTTTGTGAGCTTGCTGTGCTTTGTGTAATTGCTGTGCTTTGGGTGCTTGCTGTGCATTGTGAGCTTGCTGTGCTTTGTGTGCTTGCTGTGCATTGTGAGCTTGCTGTGCTTTGTGTGCTTGCTGTGCTTTGTGTGCTTGCTGTGCTTTGTGTGCTTGCTGTGCTTTGTGAGCTTGCTGTGCTTTGTGTGCCTGCTGTGATTTGTGTAATTGCTGTGCTTTGTGTGCTTGCTGTGCATTGTGAACTTGCTGTGCTTTGTGTGCTTGCTGTGCTGTGTGTGCATTGCGCCGAAGGTGCTTGACCCCGTGTTGCTGCTTGCAGCTATATTTATTATTATTATTATTAGGGGTCAAGCACCGAAGGTGCTGAGACACCTATTGTAATTGTTAGTATTATTAGGGGTCAAGCACCGAAGGTGCTGAGACACCTATTGGAATTGTTAGTATTATTATTATTATTATCGTCCCATGGGAGTCTATGGCAGCCCTATGAACCGTACATAGGAAAATGATGAAATTTGGCACAGTTGTAGAGGTGGTCATAAATAGTCATGTGACCAAAAATGGGGTCTCTAGCAATAACTCTATAGCGCCACCAGCAGTGCAAAAAATCAATGTTCAAACTGTTATAAATAGTGAACCATTTGATCTATGAAAATTCTACTTAGTACACGTGATTGCTCTCATCCCGCTTATTGAATTTGATACTTTACAGTAAGACTCCACCCATTACAGTAACGGCCATTTTGAAATGTACAGTATTTAGTTTTTTCGCTACTCCTCCTTCAAATGTGGTTCAATTCTTATGAGATTTGGCACAGGTGATCTTTGGAGTGAGCCGCATAGAAATGACTGAACAGAATTTTGATATTTATCTTTGTTCAAAAGTAATAAATGCGCAAACTTAACGAGGTTGACGCAAAAATGGTTCTGAAGCTGTATCTCGGTCATTCTTTGATCAATTGAAATGAAATTTGGTACACTTCATGTCGACCATGAACTTGGGGTCCATGCCAAATTTGGTGACAGCGCCACCTATGGGTAATGAGATAGGAAAATAGGCTATTTTTGCCCATAACTTCTGAACTGTTTGTCAGAAAATTATGATCTTGATGTCTATGGATTGCTTACCTCATGCCGCATCTGTCGATGTGTATTATGCCGGGTTTGACCAAACCGCCTGTCCGCCATTTTGAAATTTGACATAAATTGTTATATTTTTTGAACTATTGGACATATCTGCGCAAAAATTGATAAGGAGCTTTGACATGATATCCTGAAGGTACCTGAGAAGTCAGAATACAGCGCCACCTAGGGTTTATAAACTAATTTGACATATGTTAATCCTTGTAGCTTTCTAATCTCTTTTCTGCTGCCTCATGAGCTGTGTCATCTGAGTGGCGCATCAAGTTAATCATATGTATTGAGATTCTGAGTTCCTGGGTTTGAATCCCACCTGAGTCAGGTATTTTGTTCTTCCTCATCAGTTCTTCTCAACCTGTCTGTAGTTCAAATGTGTTCTATTTTTCCATGTTTGCTGTTGTTGCTCTGCATTGTGGTGGTTCTTGCTGTGCTTTCTGTGCTTTGTGTGCTTTGTGTGCATGCTGTACTTTGGGAGTTTGCTGTGCTTTGTGTGCTGGTTGTGCTTTGTGAGCTTGCTGTGCTTTGTGAGCTTGCTGTGCTTTGTGTGCTTGCTGTGCTTTGTGTGCTTACTGTGCTTTGTGTGCTTGCTGTGCTTTGTGAGCTTGCTGTGCTTTGTGAGCTTGCTGTGCTTTGTGAGCTTGCTGTGCTTTGTGAGCTTGCTGTGCTTTGTGAGCTTGCTGTGCTTTGTGTGCTTGCTGTGCTTTGTGAGTTTGCTGTGCTTTGTGAGCTTGCTGTGCTTTGTGAGCTTGCTGTGCTTTGTGTGCTTGCTGTGCTTTGTGAGTTTGCTATGCTTTGTGAGATTACTGTGCTTTGTGTGCTTGCTGTGCTTTGCGTGCTTGCTGTGCTTTGTGTGCTTGCTGTGCTTTGCGAGCTTGCTGTGCTTTGTGTAATTGCTGTGCTTTGTGTGCTTGCTGTGCATTGTGAGCTTGCTGTGCTTTGTGTGCTTGCTGTGCATTGTGAGCTTGCTGTGCTTTGTGTGCTTGCTTTGCTTTGTGTGCTTGCTGTGCTTTGTGAGCTTGCTGTGCTTTGTGTGCCTGCTGTGATTTGTGTAATTGCTGTGCTTTGTGTGCTTGCTGTGCATTGTGAATTTGCTGTGCTTTGTGTGCTTGCTGTGCTGTGTGTGCATTGCGCCGAAGGTGCTTGACCCCGTGTTGCTGCTTGCAGCTATATTTATTATTATTATTATTTTTCCCCAATGGGAGTCTATGGCAGCCCTATGAACCGTACATAGGAAAATGATGAAATTTGGCACAGTTGTAGAGGTGGTCATAAATAGTCATGTGACCAAAAATGGGGTCTTTAGCAGTAACTCTATAGCGCCACCAGTAGTCCAAAAATTCAATGTTCAAACTGTTATAACTGGTGAACCATTTGATCTATGAAAATTCTACTTAGTACACGTGATTGCTCTCATCCCGCTTATTGAATTTGATACTTTACAGTAAGACTCCACCCATTACAGTAGCGGCCATTTTGAAATGTACAGTATTTCGTTTTTTCGCTACTCCTCCTTCAAATGCGGTTCAATTCTTATGAGATTTGGCACAGATGATCTTTGGAGTGAGCCGCATAGAAATGACCGAACAGAATTTTGATATTTATCTTTGTTCAAAAGTAATAAATGCGCAAACTTAACGAGGTTGACGCAAAAATGGTTCTGAAGCTGTAGCTCAGTCTTTCTTTGATCAATTGAAATGAAATTTGGTGCACTTCATGTGAACCATGAACTTGGGGTCCATGCCAAATTTGGTGACAGCGCCACCTATGGGTCATGAGATATGAAAATAGGCTATTTTTGCCCATAACTTCTGAACTGTTTGTCAGAAAATTATGATCTTGATGTCGATGGATTGCTTACCTCATGCCGCATCTGTCGATGTGAATTATGCCGGGTTTGACCAAACCGCCTGTCCGCCATTTTGAAATTTCACATAAATTATTATATTTTTTGAACTATTGGACATATCTGTGCAAAAATTGATAAGGAGCTTTGACATGATATCCTGAAGGTACCTGAGAAGTCAGAGTACAGCGCCACCTAGGGTTTATAAACTAATTTGACATATGTTAATCCTTGTAGCTTTCTAATCTCTTTTCTGCTGCCTCATGAGCTGTGTCATCTGAGTGGCGCATCAAGTTAATCATATATATTGAGATTCTGAGTTCCTGGGTTTGAATCCCACCTGAGTCAGGTATTTTGTTCTTCCTCATCAGTTCTTCTCAACCTGTCTGTAGTTCAAATGTGTTCTATTTTTCCATGTTTGCTGTTGTTGCTCTGCATTGTGGTGGTTCTTGCTGTGCTTTCTGTGCTTTGTGTGCTTTGTGTGCCTGCTGTGCTTTGGGAGTTTGCTGTGCTTTGTGTGCTGGTTGTGCTTTGTGAGCTTGCTGTGCTTTGTGAGCTTGCTGTGCTTGCTGTGCTTTGTGTGCTTGCAGTGCTTTTTTTGTTGCTATGCTTTGTGTGCTTGCTGTGCTTTGTGTGCTTACTGTGCTTTGTGTGCTTGCTGTGCTTTGTGAGCTTGCTGTGCTTTGTGAGTTTGCTGTGCTTTGTGAGCTTGCTGTGCTTTGTGAGCTTGCTGTGCTTTGTGTGCTTGCTGCGCTTTGTGAGTTTGCTGTGCTTTGTGAGCTTGCTGTGCTTTGTGAGCTTGCTGTGCTTTGTGTGCTTGCTGTGCTTTGTGAGTTTGCTGTGCTTTGTGAGATTACTGTGCTTTGTGTGCTTGCTGTGCTTTGCGTGCTTGCTGTGCTTTGTGTGCTTGCTGTGCTTTGTGAGCTTGCTGTGCTTTGTGTAATTGCTGTGCTTTGTGTGCTTGCTGTGCATTGTGAGCTTGCTGTGCTTTGTGTGCTTGCTGTGCATTGTGAGCTTGCTGTGCTTTGTGTGCTTGCTGTGCTTTGTGTGCTTGCTGTGCTTTTTGTGCTTGCTGTGCTTTGTGAGCTTGCTGTGCTTTGTGTGCCTGCTGTGATTTGTGTAATTGCTGTGCTTTGTGTGCTTGCTGTGCATTGTGAACTTGCTGTGCTTTGTGTGCTTGCTGTGCTGTGTGTGCATTGCGCCGAAGGTGCTTGACCCCGTGTTGCTGCTTGCAGCTATATTTATTATTATATTTCTTCTTCCCCAATGGGAGTCTATGGCAGCCCTATGAACCGTACATAGGAAAATGAAAAATTTGCCACACTTGTAGTGGTGGTCCTAAATAGTTATGTGACCAAATATGGGGTCTCTAGCATTAACTCTATAGCGCCACCAACACTTCAAAAATTCAATATTCAAATGGTTATAACTCTAGAATAATTTGATCAACAAAAATTCTACTTAGTACATCTGATTGCTCTCCTCACGCTCATTACAATGAACACCTTACATTAAGACTCCACCCATTACAGTAGCGGCCATTTTGAAAAGTACAGTATTTTGTTTTTTCGCTACTACTTTTGCAGCGTTCATTGCATTGTTACGCAATTTGGCACAGATAATCTTTGGACCGAGGTGCAGAGAAATGACCGAACAGAATTTTGATTTTTATCTTTGTTCAAAAGTTATAAATGCGTACATTTATCGATGTCGACCCAAAATTCGTTCTGAGTCATTATCTTGGTCATTCTTTGATCAATTGAAATAAAACTTGGTACCCTTCATAAGGACCATGAACTGGGGTACCATGTCAAATTTGAGGACAGCGCCACCTATGGGTCATGAGATATGAAAAATGGCTATTTTTGCCCATAACTTTTGAAATGTTTGATAGAAAATTATGCTCTTGGTGTCTATGGATTCCTTGGCTCATGACAAATCTGTCGATATATATTATGCCAGAAATTACCAAACCGCCTGTCCACCATTTTGAATTTTGTCATATATTGTGATAACTATTATTCGATATAATGTATCGGCACAAAAATCGGTAGGGAGCATCGGTATGATGTCCTGAAGGTACCTGGGAAATCTGAAAAAAGCGCCACCTAGGGTTTATAAACTATCTAAAACAGCCTATAACTTCTAAAAACTTTGTCCGATATTCATTTTCTTTGTGAATTTTTATTCACTGGTTTCTGTCGATTGCAACGATATCTCATTTGTCAGTTTCCAACATTCTGTTAATATTTTATTACATAGCATATGTGAAGTAGTTTTTTCGCTACTACTTTTGCAAATTAAGTCTATTTTATGCCGGGCTCTGCTCACATAAACTTTAGAGCAATCCGCATAGAAATGACCAAACACATTTTTTATATTCTCTGCCATTCCCGAGAAATACCTCTCCAAAGTTGACTGTCCCTGTGACATTGTCTCTTTGTCATATTAAATTATTATGACTGTATTATAACATGTTGTGCATTCCTATACAACATGTTTTTCTTGACTTAAACTTTAACTGTTCTCACTTAAACTATCTGATTCTCATATAAATTGTAATTTTGTTATTTCTGCTCTGCAATGTCATGTCTGCACCTTCCTTGATTGGGCCATTTGAATGTTTGCAGCTCTGAAAACCTTGGCTAGCTACACTGCCTGTGTAGCGCAGTCTACTAAACGCATGCATCAAAACTCAGAGGTTGAGGGTTCGAATCCCGTCTGATGCATGTGTTATGTTTTTCTATTAATATTTGTTTTGATATTATTCTCACCTATTATTCTCAACCAGTTTGTTTTCCATGTTCTGCACGGCTTGCAGTAATTTGGTGGCCAAGCATCATCACCAGTTCAAATATGCAGTAGCGGCATTTTGAAAAGTACAGTATTCAGTTTTTTTGCTACTACCTTTGCAGTGTTTGTTGAATTGTTACACAATTTGGCTCAGATTATCTTTGGACCGAGCCACATAGAAATGACCAAACATAATTTTGATATTTATCTTTGTTCAAAAGTAATACATTTGTCAACAGGAATAACTTTTAAACCATTTAATCAACTAAACTTCTATGGAGAATATTTGATGGGGTAATCTATTCAATTCAATTCAATTCAATTCAATTTTATTTATATAGCGCTTTTCACAAAAGTCAATTGTTTCAAAGCAGCTTTACATAAATAGAAGCAGTGAAAAGCACAGAAAACGACAGATAGCACAACAGAATACATGATAGCATGAGCAGTTAAATTTGCTGCGGCTATGACTCAATATTATAATTGCACGTATTACTAAAGCAACGTATAGAAGAGAAAGCTAGGTAAAGCCCAAAAAGGCTGCCTCCCCGGGGTGAAAAACCCCCTAGGAGAAAAAAAAAACCCGGGCTTTTATCCGAGGAAAAATAAGTCCTAGGAGGGAAAAACCCTTGGGAGAACGGAAATGGAGATTTAGCGGAGATTAAGCGGTTCTGCCGGTGATCGTTGGTCAGGTATCAGCTGGGCATAACGTTGAAGGACAGCCAGTAGATCAGAGGTGTGCCGACTTTCACATCTACCGGGACTGGGTCTGTTTGTCTCGTCCTCGGGTCGAGGACGAGACAGGGAGAGAAAAACAAAATCGTATTAGCGTAGCGGCCGTTCATATGTATTGAAGTGTCACACAGTGATGTGGTTTAACTCAGCTTAGTTCCAGACAGACTAAATATTGCGGCATAATTATGTTATCCACAGTTGAGGATTTAGCAAATTGGGGGCCCAATGCGAGGGTATATATGGTAAATAAGGGTCACCTTCCGATCTTTAAGAGAAAATGAAACCTGACGACCCGTTTGACTAAGGCCTAAAGCCCCACTGTCGTCGTTAATGCAGGTTCAGTGGCAAACGGGTCTATATTGTATACCATTTACAGGACCAGGAGAAAACGCCAAAAACATCGCAACCCGACCATACGTGCTAACCCGTTTGACTAAGGCTTGAGGCCCCACTGTCGTCGTTAATGCAGGTTCAGTGGCAAACGGGTCTGTATGGCATACTATTCACAAGACACACGAAAGCGCGAAAAACGCAACCCGACCATACATACCAACCCGTTTGACTAAGGCTGGAGGCCCCACTGTCGTCGTTAATGCAGGTTCAGTGGCAAACGGGTCTGTATGGCATACTATTCACAAGACACACGAAAGCGCGAAAAACGCAACCCGACCATACATACCAACCCGTTTGACTAAGGCTGGAGGCCCCACTGTCGTCGTTAATGCAGGTTCAGTGGCAAACGGGTCTGTATGGCATACTATTCATAAGACTTACGATAGCGCCAAAATCGCAACCCGACCATACGTGCCAACCCGTTTGACTAAGGCTGGAGGCCCCACTGTCGTCGTTAATGCAGGTTCAGTGGCAAACGGGTATGTATGGCATACTATTCACAAGACACACGAATGCGCGAAAAACGCAACCCGACCATACATACCAACCCGTTTGACTAAGGCTGGAGGCCCCACTGTCGTCGTTAATGCAGGTTCAGTGGCAAACGGGTCTGTATTGCATACTATTCATAAGACTTACGATAGCGCCAAAATCGCAACCCGACCATACGTGCCAACCCGTTTGACTAAGGCTGGAGGCCCCACTGTCGTCGTTAATGCAGGTTCAGTGGCAAACGGGTATGTATGGCATACTATTCACAAGACACACGAAAGCGCGAAAAACGCAACCCGACCATACATACCAACCCGTTTGACTAAGGCTGGAGGCCCCACTGTCGTCGTTAATGCAGGTTCAGTGGCAAACGGGTCTGTATGGCATACTATTCACAAGACACACGAAAGCACCAAAATCGCAACCCGACCATACGTGCCAAACCGTTTGACTAAGGCCGGAAGCCCCACTGTCGTCGTTAATGCAGGTTCAGTGGCAAACGGTGGCAAACTATTTAATGCAATTCATTTTAAGTGTTCATGTAGAAAAGGTTTTTATTTATTTATTTGGTTGGTCTGTGTTATGACCGTGAGTGCTTTGTTCCGTGAAAATAACTATTGCGAGTTAAGAACCTTTACTAGACAAATTATGCGAATGCTTATCTATGCCTTCCCAGTAGCTCAACCAAATGCGTGATGGGCATGAAATCCAGAGGTTGCGGGTTCAAATCCACCATACGGCGGCAATCAAAATGGTTGACAAATTTGTGTCATGTAGAGTCAAATGTTCGAACAGGTTTGACTACCTACAGGGGTTTTAAAAAATATTTTCTTCTTGAGAAAAATCTCTCCAAACTTGAACATACACATTGTCACTACAGCAATCTAACTTAAGCAGCTGTCTGTATGTATGTCTCCCCTGTAGCTCAACCAGATGAGTGACAGGCATGACACCTGGAGATCATGGGTTCAAATCCTGGCTAGGGCAGCAATTGAAGTCTCTTACTTTAGAGTCAAAAGCTTCAATTCATTATTTGTATTTTACTTTATTATTTTAACAGGTATTATTTCGTTTGTGCTCTTTTGGTTTAAGTCTCATGTGTAACATGTATGATGCTTTAGTGGTTCCAATGTTTTTTAGGTCAGCATTGGACTAATCGGTCCTTCTTTCAACATGCACATAAATATTATACTTCAAAATTTTTATTTTTTCATTATGTTCATTCTCATCTCTGAGTCCTGTGTGCTGATAGTTCCCATACATATCTGCTACATTGCATTCTTCAATTGCATGTCCTTTCAGCTTCGTTGCGTGTTGCAGGACCATTGTTGCTTGGCCCCGTATCGCTGTCTACAGCTATATTCAATACGTGAAACTGACACGTAAAAGAAAGTCCGTGGTACAGACACGGAAAAATGCGGAGATCCGTGACAATGACACGAATAAATGAGCAAAAAATTCTGTGACTATACCACTGAACTTTGTGAGATCATGTTGGAAATTATGTAGTATTCTTATAGTTTGATAATGAAATACAATTAAATACAAACAGTTGTAAAGGATAAAACCTTGTATGTGGTTCATTCACTTCATGTTTTTAGAGAAAGCTTAAAGGATAATTCCGGTATTTAACACTTTGGGTCTCGTTTCTGGTTTGTTTTGGATGAACTACAGTGATGGACACAGAAATTTTGACAATGGGTCGTGTCTTGAGTTTTTGACTCGTTTAGAAGCGTCTCTTGACTGCTTCAGAATGGAAGTCAATGTCCATGCACAAACATGTCATTAAAACAACACGTAACGTTCATTTTCAAAACTGTACTACTCACCGAGTGGTGCGTGGTGTTCGTTGATGTTTAAAAACAAGTTGTGAAGTGAAATACTGTCATGGGCTTGCCAGATCTTTTGTATTTTACTCAGGTCTGAGTGTATCTGGCAAGACCATGACAGTACTATGTTCTGTGTTAGGGACATGTGGAGTGATATTATATGTGTGGCCTCCACATGTTCCCAGTGTCTTGTGGCTGTCATGGTCTTGCCTGACCTTGGTTATTATCCAGAGGGCAGGACCAGGGCAGCATTGTGTTTATGTGGGAATACGTGTTGTTTCACATCATGTATGTGTAACACGTGTTCCCAGTGTCTTGTCACTTTTACCCTACTCCCTTATGTAATCATGTCTTAAGTGATTAATTATGTTCACCTGTTCCCCATTGATGTTGTGTCTTTATCTTGCCCTTTCGTTGTCTGTCGTGTGCGCGTTCATTGTCTACAGTTGTTGTAAGTCAGTGAGTTCATGTATTTCGTGTTTCTGACTTATACTTTGATTCCAGTGTTTTGTTACTGTGTTTCGTTCCCATCACTGTGTTTATTTATATTCTGTTTTACCCCCTCGTGGGTTTTTTGTGTTTGTTACTTTAATAAACTCCCAATTATTTATATTTATCGTCTGCGTTTGGGTTCTCCCTCTTTTGTGCACAAGCCTGCCGTGACAGAATGAACGCGCCACATTGAACCCAGCGGACATAACATGCAGTGTGTGTCGGACCCGGAATGGTGGTCCTCGATCGCCAGCCAGACTCTCTCCGGCAGTAGTCCCTTCCCACCGCAGAAGGGGCGTCCCCTTAATGACTACGCCCGGGCGGTTGAGAAGAGGAAGGGATGCTACCCGGAGTTCCTAGCCAGCGCTTATCTGTTGGCGGGAATGGATGACCCTCCACCAATTCAGGAGCGAGGTAGTTTACTCCAGCTGTCCTACTGGGATTTGGTAGACTGCCTCGCTCAACGACAGAGCCCAGCTGAGACTGCCCGACCCCTTTCACCCGCACCTAAGCTAGGGGGTATCCTTACGGGGGCGATCAAGCTGGGGAAGCCTGCTCTCGTTTCCCCGATGCGGGAGATTAACTCCGCGGTCAGTCTCCGTCCTGACCTCCCTGCCTCTAAACAGAGGAAGAAGAGGACGAAGAGAGCTTCGGAGCCGGCGCAGCCGGAGACACGTCACCCGCCGGCGCAGCCGGAGACACGTCACCCGCCGGCGCAGCCGGAGACACGTCACCCGCCGGCGCAGCCGGAGACACGTCACCCGCCGGCGCAGCCGGAGACACGTCACCCGCCGGCGCAGCCGGAGACACGTCACCCGCCGGCGCAGCCGGAGACACGTCACCGGCTGACACGTCACCCGCCGGCGCAGCCGGAGACACGTCACCCGCCGGCGCAGCCGGAGACACGTCACCCGCCGGCGCAGCCGGAGACACGTCACCCGCCGGCGCAGCCGTCTGCGCAGTCTACCGCGCAATCCAGGACATTCCACTCCTCTGCTTTTCAGCAGAGGTTTAAGACTCATTTTCCACATTCTGGACATTTGTTTCCCCCTGTTATTGCCCCACCACCCCTTCATGATGTTCTGTTTTTGTTAAATCACCCCAACCCGTTTGTCACGTATGTTTGTTTACCGTTGTTGTTTATTGTGATGTTGTCATGGTTGTCTTCTGTTGTGCAGTCTCTCGTTCCTCGTGTTTAATGTTTTGTTTTGTGACGTCTTGTATCCGTCATTAAAGAAGGGGGTACTGTCATGGGCTTGCCAGATCTTTTGTATTTTACTCAGGTCTGAGTGTATCTGGCAAGACCATGACAGTACTATGTTCTGTGTTAGGGACATGTGGAGTGATATTATATGTGTGGCCTCCACATGTTCCCAGTGTCTTGTGGCTGTCATGGTCTTGCCTGACCTTGGTTATTATCCAGAGGGCAGGACCAGGGCAGCATTGTGTTTATGTGGGAATACGTGTTGTTTCACATCATGTATGTGTAACACGTGTTCCCAGTGTCTTGTCACTTTTACCCTACTCCCTTATGTAATCATGTCTTAAGTGATTAATTATGTTCACCTGTTCCCCATTGATGTTGTGTCTTTATCTTGCCCTTTCGTTGTCTGTCGTGTGCGCGTTCATTGTCTACAGTTGTTGTAAGTCAGTGAGTTCATGTATTTCGTGTTTCTGACTTATACTTTGATTCCAGTGTTTTGTTACTGTGTTTCGTTCCCATCACTGTGTTTATTTATATTCTGTTTTACCCCCTCGTGGGTTTTTTGTGTTTGTTACTTTAATAAACTCCCAATTATTTATATTTATCGTCTGCGTTTGGGTTCTCCCTCTTTTGTGCACAAGCCTGCCGTGACAAATACAGTTTCTGTCGTGTTTTATTTGGCATTTTGTAAAATTCCATTGATCTCTCTTGTAAGACTCATTGCTCGCTGATATATCACTCCGCCACTGGGAAACAGAAAAGGTTCTGTTTACATGTGGTTGTAGTTTTTTCGCTCGGTTTCACTCAGAATACATTTTTCCCATATTTGTAGGGCTGGACCAGAATATTTGAATATTTGTTCCGTGGGTTGACATTCGATTTTCAGTTTTGAGATTCGAATATATATATTAATATTTCACAGCGTTAATGCAGAGCTTTTGCCAAGCAGGAAGTGCGCTTCACGCTCCCACTCTATAGGTGGCGCAGAGAGACCAACATCCATAGCCAACAGCCACCAAACACCACCAGTGAAAGGGATCGCCTCGAACGGAAAGCGCGCTTCCTGCTTTGGCATTCACGCTAATAGTGTTGTAAATAACGTCCAGTTTCTTGCAAAAACTGATTGATTTGCTTTACAAGACGTCAATATGTCACACGGAGTTATGGGGGATTACTGTTGTATTGGATATATATGCTTTAGCTCTTAAAGTGTGCGGATCGGTTGACTTGCATGACAGAGCACTGGGGTTTCTGCAAAATATCTTCTTTATTGTTCTGCTGATGAAAAAACATATTGGATGGTGTAAGTGTTATAAATAAACTTAATTTGGAAAGTATGCTACGGTTTTATTAGTTTGTTGAACTTCATTCATTTATTTTCGTTGTTTTATTTAAATAGCCTACCCTTTACGTTGTCAGTAATTACTGTGCTGTTAATTTCTGATACGTGAGTGTTTGTTTGTTAGAAAAATGTAAGGCTACCTTATTAAAAGTGCTCTTGTGTTTTGTTTCACTAATGCTGTTCTCGCAGGACGCGTGACAGGCATGCCGAGTGTGCTAACGCTTCAGACTCAAATATAGAGTGGAAGTATATACGCGGTTGTGAGGTATCTGAAAAAATAGTTCCACTATCGCAAATAACAAGGATTGAAATCATACATTGCACCAATATATTTGTTTTTAATCATCAACGAACACCACGAACTACTCGGTGAGTAGTACAGTTTTGAAAATGAACGTTAAGTGTTGTTTTAATGACATGTTTGTGCATGGTCATTGACTTCCATTCTGAAGCAGTCAAGAGACGCTTCTAAACAAGTCAAAAACTCAAGACACGACCCATTGTCAAAATTTCTGTGTCCATCACTGTAGTTCATCCAAAACAAACCAGAAATGAGACTCAAAGTGTTAAATACCGGAATTATCCTTTAAACATGAATCTCTCGTTTTCCTTCTTCCGGTTACTTTTACTTTTTTAATACTCAAGTACAATTTTAATGTGGTACTTTTTTTTACTTTTACTCAAGTATAATTCTGGCCAGATACTTTTACTTTTAATTGAGTAAAATTTACACTCAGTACTTGTACTTTCACTTGAGTAAAATTTTTGAGTACTTTTTACACCTCTGGAGATGGCCAAGCCAAACGGTTTCAACTTGTCATAACCATCTGCATGCCACAGATAATTAGGGCCCATTGAGTGGTATGTTCGTCGTACAAACCACCTTCGCGATCTACTTTCGCACCCGACAGGATTGAGCTCACGTAGGAGAACCATCACATCACCCCGTTTTACAGTCAGCTGGTACTTCTGCTTTAGCGCTTGCCACATTGTTCTATAGCCAAAAAGTTCCCCAGGCCCACGAAGTTCCACTCTGATCACACTCCTCACTATATTCCTTGGGGAATATCCTTTACGACGAGACATCCCAGCCTCTTTTAGCTTGTTGATGGACACATCCGGTTTGTGACGTCACGTTGAACAGATTGTGCATCGTAGCTCCGTCGAGTTCATCATCTAAAATCCTTTTTTTACCATCTTATTCCTATTTATATAATATAACTTATTAGTTTTACATAGGAATACTTTACCATGACGATTATTGAGCAGTACTACCACGTGAAACTATTTATCACTAATAAACACCCAGTGTTAGCATATAGCCCGCTAGCATCCACAAACGGTGGAGGCTGAAGCTAGCATTTTCCGATCTAATGGCGGATTCATCTGATATATGCTTTTCTGACCTGTCCTCACCTGAGCGGGAAGCTGTGGAGGAGTTGTTTCCCGGTCTTAGCAGATCCAACGCGAGGTACAGCGCCCACTTCACCCTCCCTTCCGACGTCCACAAGCGATCGAGGTGCGCAACAAACGAGCATTCCACGCGATGCAGCTTCACGGACCGTGAACGACTGAACGGAGACGCCATCGCCCAACATGAAAGCGATCGGGAAGCTGTGGAGGAACCGCTGCCCGGCCTTCGCAGATTCAGCAAGCCCCACATCACCCTGGCCCCAGACGTTCGCAGGCGACCGAGGCGTGTCACAAGCGAACACCCCACGCGATGCAGCTCTGGGGACCGCGTTCGGGTAAACGAAGACGCCATCGCCCAGCATGAAAGCGGTAAGACTCCGCTTGTTATTGTAACATGTACTACTTGCCAAACATCTGACATTAGATCCCCTCTATGCTAACAGCAGAAGCTAAACTATACATGTTCAAGTCAATTTTTAATAAAAAATTGAATTAAACATGTATAGTTTAGCTTCTGCTGTTAGCATAGAGGGGTTTACATGCACTAAGTGTATTGAAGTATTAAGGTTAACTGAGAAGGTTGCTGAACTAGAATCGCGCATCCGAACGCTAGTTGAGGATAGCAAAACCGCTTATGTTACTGTTGCAAATAATCTATCGAGCGAAAAGACTAATGGCTCGGTTCCGACATCAGATGCTAATGTAAATATTACAAATACTGTATCGAGCGCGCATAGTGTTTATCAAAATACACATGGCTCGGTTCCGACATCAGAGTCAAGTCGGCGGTCAAACTGGGTGACTGTCAGGCGGCATAGTCATATAAGGCGTCCTTCTAAGACCCATAACGTTACAGCAAATTCTAACAGATTCGATCCCCTAAGGAGTACACCAGCTGAAACACCTTTTAAAAGTGCCCTGGTCATTGGAGATTCTATACTCAGGAACACTAACATTGAGGCACCAAACACCATAGTCGACTGTATACCGGGAGCCAGAACGTCTGACATTAGATCCAAACTTAAAGCGCTGGCTAATGCTAAGCGGAAGTTTTCTAAGATTGTTATTCACGCCGGCACGAATGACACCAGGCTCTGCCAGTCGGAAATCACCAAAGATACTATTAAGGAGATGTGTGAAATTGCAAAAACAATGTCAGACAATGTAATATGCTCTGGTCCCCTCCCCGCCTACCGGGGAGATGAAACACATAGTAGATTAGTGTCTCTCAATGGATGGATGTCAAAGTGGTGCCCTCAGCATAACGTAGAGTTTATAGACAAGTATAGTCTGACTATCCAGGGCCCAGGTCAGGAAACAGACGGATCGGCTTAACCGTCCATCTGTTAGCTGCCGTGATATGTCAAGACCACTTATAACCCAGCACTTCGAGTCAATCTTACCGAAATATCAGCACATTTCAACTGTATCTGTTCCCCGAACAAATAAATACAGGGCACCGCTTGTTACATCAGGTACAAATCTGATTAATATAAAATTAGAAAACAATACATTAACAGATAAATCTCGAATGTTAAAATTCGGCATTCTTAACATTAGATCGCTTACCAATAAAGAACCTATTGTCAATGAAATAATTACAGACCAAAACTTAGATGCACTCTGTTTAACAGAAACCTGGCTTAAAGCAGACGACTACATTAGTTTAAATGAATCCACCCCACAAGACTATTATTATAAACACGAACCTCGATTAAAGGGGAGAGGGGGTGGTGTAGCTACAATATACAACACAATTTTTAAAGTAAACCAAAAATCTGAGCTAAAATTTAAATCATTTGAAGTAATGTTGTTAAATATGGAAATAACTGATCGTAACAACAAACAGCTTTCTTTTGCCTTAGCGACAATCTATAGACCACCGGGCCACCATGCAGATTTCCTTAAAGAAATAGCAGATTTCCTATCTGAGCTTGTAGTCACTGTAGATAAAGCTCTTATTGTTGGTAATTTTATTGTCCATCTCGATAACCCAAAAGACGCATTAGGACGTGCGTTTATAGATGTTCTAAATTCTCTCAATATTAGACAAAACGTGACAGGGCCAACGCATACTCGTAAGCACACATTAGAATTAATTCTGTAAATCGGACTCAATATTAATGACGTCGAAATATCACCTCAGAGTGATGCAGTTTCTGACCATTACCTTGTGTCATACACTGTACTTCTAGATAGGATCACTCAATCCACAACATGCTACCGACTAGCCAGAACAATAATTTCCACCACTAAAGATAGCTTTATTAGCACTCTTCCAGACCTGTCCCAAATGAAACATGTAGCAGATTACTGTGACGATCTAGATATTGTAATAGAAAACCTAAACAATGTCTGTTCTAACACATTGGATGCCGTTGCTCCCATTCGAAAAAAGAGATTCAAAGAAAAACCGCCAGCTCCATGGTATGACCATCACACCGCAGCCCTTAAAAAGGCAGCTAGAAAAATGGAAAGAAATTATAGAAGCACAAAGTTAGAAGTATGGCGTGCAGCATGGAAACAGAGTGTTAAACACTACAGACAGGCTATTAAAACCGCCAGATCTACATATCTTAGCAAGCTTATAAATGAGAATCATAATAACCCTCGTTTCCTCTTTAGCACAGTTACGAAACTGACTAGAAACAAAGAACAAACAGAAACCAATAGTAAACTTCAACACAATAGTAACGACTTCATGAACTTCTTTTCTAACAAAATTTCGGCTATTAGGGAAAACATCGTTGCTACCCAGGCAGCCACCACTCTACCCATTAGTTCACTTAACACTAGACTACCATACGAACATCTTGATTCATTTAAACATACTACAGTAGATGAGCTCTCTAAACTAGTCACATCATCCAAATCATCGTCCTGTATATTAGACCCCGTTCCCACAAAACTACTTAAAGAGGTATTCCCTGTAGTGTCAACCCCGGTTCTAAATATCTTTAACTCATCGCTAGAAATAGGATACGTTCCAACAGCTTTCAAACTAGCAGTTATTAAACCGCTGATTAAAAAAAACACAGCTTGACCAAGGAGAACTTAATAACTTTAGACCAATCTCAAATCTCCCTTTTCTTTCGAAAATATTAGAAAAGGTAGTGGAAAGCCAGTTACGCACATTCTTGACAAATAATAGTATATATGAAAAGTTCCAATCAGGATTCAGGCCCCACCATAGCACAGAGACAGCGTTGCTTAGAGTTACAAATGACCTCCTATTAACATCCGATCGTGGTGAAATCTCAATTCTTATATTACTAGACCTTAGTGCAGCCTTTGACACAATAGATCACACAATCTTACTCAATAGACTAGAAAACTATGTTGGTATCAGTGGTCATGAGCTAGCCTGGTTTAGATCATATCTAACCAATCGCTATCACTTTGTTTATGTAAATGAGGAAGAGTCATATCACTCCCTGGTTAAATACGGTGTACCGCAGGGATCAGTTTTAGGTCCTACCCTGTTCTCGTTATACATGTTACCCCTAGGAGACATTATCAGGGAACATAACATAAGTTTTCACTGCTATGCGGATGATACCCAGCTTTACATCTCCTCGCATCCCAGCGAAACACACACGTTTTCTAAGCTAAAAGACTGCATTAGTGATGTTAGTGACTGGATGGCACATAACTTTCTTAAGCTCAACTCCAATAAGACAGAGATACTTATTATTGAACCAAATCGCTACAAACATAATATGTCAGATTACAAATTGCACATAGATGGCTGTACTGTGGTGCCATCTTCCACGGTTAGGAACTTAGGTGTGATGTTCGACAGCAACTTATCCTTTGATAGTCATATCGCCAACGTCTTCCGCACAGCATTCTTCTATCTTAGAAATATCTCAAAAATACGCCATATACTGTCTACATCTGACGCAGAGAAGCTTATTCATGCTTTTATAACCTCTAGAATAGACTATTGTAACTCGCTACTCGGGGGATGCCATTCAAATCAGGTCAACAAGCTTCAGCTAGTTCAAAACGCTTCTGCAAGGGTACTTACTCGATCTAAGAAGTATGACCACATAAGCCCAATTCTGGCATCTTTACACTGGCTACCAGTTAAATATCGCATCCAATTTAAAATATCACTAATCACCTACAAAGCTTTAAATGGCTTAGCACCCTCATATCTTAGAGAATTACTATCAGAATACAATCCATCACGCACACTACGGTCGCAAAATTCTGGCCTATTGATTATCCCTAGACTATCAAAAGTGTCTAAAAGTGGAAGATCCTTTTCCTACTTATCCCCTAAGCTCTGGAATGATTTACCAACCGATGTCAGAGAATCAGACACAGTCGATCATTTTAAATCTAGACTTAAAACTTTTCTCTTCAACAAAGCATTCGCGTAATTTGTCTAGTAAAGGTTCTTAACTCGCAATAGTTATTTTCACGGAACAAAGCACTCACGGTCATAACACAGACCAACCAAATAAATAAAAAAAACCTTTTCTGCATGAACACTTAAAATTAATTGCATTAAATAGTTTGCCACCGTTTGCCACTGAACCTGCATTAACGACGACAGTGGGGCTTCCAGCCTTAGTCAAACGGTTTGGCACGTATGGTTGGGTTGCGATTTTGGTGCTTTCGTGTGTCTTGTGAATAGTATGCCATACGGACCCGTTTGCCACTGAACCTGCATTAACGACGACAGTGGGGCCTCCAGCCTTAGTCAAACGGGTTGGCACGTATGGTCGGGTTGCGATTTTGGCGCTATCGTAAGTCTTGTGAATAGTATGCCATACAGACCCGTTTGCCACTGAACCTGCATTAACGACGACAGTGGGGCCTCCAGCCTTAGTCAAACAGGTTGGCACGTATGGTCGGGTTGCGATTTTGGCGCTATCGTAAGTCTTATGAATAGTATGCCATACAGACCCGTTTGCCACTGAACCTGCATTAACGACGACGTTGGGGCCTCCAGCCTTAGTCAAACGGGTTGGTACGTATGGTCGGGTTGCGTTTTTCGCGCTTTTGTGTGTCTTGTGAATAGTATGCCATACATACCCGTTTGCCACTGAACCTGCATTAACGACGACAGTGGGGCTTCCGGCCTTAGTCAAACGGGTTAGCACGTTTGGTCGGGTTGCGGTGTTTTTGGCGTTTTCTCCTGGTCCTGTAAATGGTATACAATATAGACCCGTTTGCCACTGAACCTGCATTAACGACGACAGTGGGGCTTTAGGCCTTAGTCAAACGGGTCGTCAGGTTTCATTTTCTCTTAAAGATCGGAAGGTGACCCTTATTTACCATATATACCCTCGCATTGGGCCCCCAATTTGCTAAATCCTCAACTGCGGATAATATAATTATGCCGCAATAGTTAGTCTGTCTGGAACTAAGCTGAGTTAAACCAAATCACTGTGTGACGCTTCAATACATATGAACGGCCGCTACGCTAATACGATTTTGTTTTTCTCTCCCTGTCTCGTCCTCGACCTGAGGACAACGAGACAAACAGACCCAGTCCCGGTAGATGTGAAAGTCGGCACACCTCTGATCTACTGGCCGTCCTTCAACGTGATGCCCAGCTGATGCCTGACCAACGATCACCGGCAGAACCGCTTAATCTCCGCTAAATCTCCTTAACCGTTCTCCCAAGGGTTTTTCCCTCCTAGGACTTATTTTTCCTCGGATAAAAGCCCGGGGTTTTTTTCTCCTAGGGGGTTTTTCACCCCGGGGAGGCAGCCTTTTTGAGCTTTACCTAGCTTCCTCTTCTAGACGTTGCTTTAGTAATACGTGCACTTATAATATTGAGTCATAGCCGCAGCAAATTTAACTGCTCATGCTATCATGTATTTTGTTGTGCTATCTGTCGTTTTTCTGTGCTTTTCACTGCTTCTATTTATGTAAAGCTGCTTTGAAACAATTGACTTTTGTGAAAAGCGCTTTATAAATAAAATTGAATTGAATTGAATTGTATTTTAAACCGTGCAGACTAATCCTTACCCCGTGTAATGTGGCCATCATGTCAACTATGACATTATAAGAATGGCCTCGATTTAAGTAGTAAATTAACTGCCGAATTGTAGCTTCGTCATACATTTTAACAACTTCTAACGTTACCTGGAAGGCTAGAAGTGATGTGTTTGACAACAATCTTCTTCTTCTGGTTTTTTTTTTTGGGCAGATGGCAAACAGCTTTAAGGTGCATTACCGCCACCTACCGGTTAGGAGTGTGTTTAACAAAACACGCGCCTTTCCTGTAGCCACTACTTCCGGCTTTTGTACCTACCCTTTCCGTAAAAAACGTAAATTTGTTTTAAAACTTGTAAATTTGTTTAAACAATTTGTAAATTTGTAAAAAATTTTTTACATTTTTCTAAAAACTTGTAAATTTCATTTAAAAATTGTACGTTTGTTCACTCATTGTAAACTTGTTTAAACACTTGTGAATTTGTTTAAACACTTGTAGATTTGTTTAAACACTTGCAGATTTGTTAAATAATCTTGTAAATTTGTTAAAAAATCTTGTAAATTTGTTACAAAATCTTGTAAATTTGTTAAAATCTTGTAAATTTGTTACAAAATCTTGTAAATTTGTTAAAAATCTTGTAAATAAGTATTTTTCCATTGTAATTTATTTTTGCTACCCAAGGCCACCGTACCTTAGTGCAGCTATTACAAACGCTATATCAGATTGTTTTTAACATGTATCCGAATAGAGAATGTCTGTTCTATATTTATGTTTAAGTATTGTTGTGTTTAAATATTGTGGTAATGTTGTTACTGTTTTGTTTCAATTTAATTTGATTATTTAGACTGTAATTTTTAACGCTATATATTAGGCGTTGTAATGGATTGAAGGCTAATATGACGGTACAAATGGACTGAATCATAAGACATAATTTTCGAGTTTAATTTAAGTTTTGTTTGCTTGAAATGTTTGCTTAAAATAAATTTCGTTTAATATAATTAGTCTCTTAATTTTAATAAATGTTTTGTTGATAAGTGTTGTGAATATTAAAGAAAAAGAACATTAAAAAGAACACTGTGCATCATTACGTAACAAATATAAACTACTGCAATGCTATCAAATGACAAAACATGCAGTATTATTTTTGTAATAATATAGTTGTTGTTGGATGTGCAACATCATATTATGGAGTATATCACTTTTATCACTTTTTAATAAACCTTCAGTGCACAGAAATTAAATGTGCATGCCCATCACCAGCACATTTGATTGCGGCATGCTTTTGACTGAAAATCAACGTCATATTTAAAACTTTAGCCGATTGTGCTTTTTGCAATTTCTGTGTCACTGGCTAAGGGTGTGCGTGGGCGAGGCACATGCTTTTTAAAAAAAATCAACGTCATGTTAATTTTTAAAACTTTTGCCGGCCATGCATTTGTCATGAGCGGAGGACGCGTGTGGGGGTTGCGGGAAACACAGCCTACCACACGCACAGAGAACAACGACATAATGAGAATATAAGCTATCTGGTGTTTTCTGATGAATACAATCGGTTTGTAAGAACATTTTTAAATGGACTAAATGGACTATAAGATCATCAATTGAACTCTGAAGAATAAACTAGTATAGGCTAAACATAAATGTACACATTTTGCTTCTAAAACCGCACAGAAAACTCGACTGCCGCGACTTTCAAAGCTCCTTCCATAGATTTCCATAGATTCAGAAATGCATCTCCATGCATCATTCTTATTTTAGTGATCTATTATTAAAATGGTATTCGTTTTTCGAATAGCCTAAATCTTTTTTTTTTTGCTTCATGCATTTATTTTTAGGTGCAAATGCAACTTGTAAAACTTGTAATTAAATAAACGCACTCAGCTGAGTAATTTTCTATAGCTACACATTATGGTATGAAAATCAAACAATCATCTAAAGAAAGGGGCCTAAAATTCTGTCTCGCATACCCCCCTTGAAACTGTTCATTGCGCCCCTGACTACATGCATTACTGAAGATAAGAGTTATGACCTTGTTTCCACATCTGATTTGTAGCATATTCCTACCATGGGATTAAGTTGATATTCAGATGGATATTTCTATTAAATTTACTTTTTTCTATTAAATTTACTTTTTAATTTGCATTGCATTGCCTCAAATCACTGAGCTTCTTAAAATAATGGCTGTTTTCAAACAGAAGACTGCATCCTTCTGAGGTTGCATACGTAACTAGATATTAAAGTTTGAAGACAAACTTTATGTTGGCTTGAAAAAGCGTAGCCTGAACATAGCCAACATACTGTTGTTGCACTTAAACTTATTATGTTGGCTTAAGAAAGCCAACATACTGTTGTTGCACTTAAACTTATTATGTTGGCTTGAGAAAGCCAACATACTGTTGTTGTACATAAACTTTTTATTATTATTATTAGTGGTGCTTGCATTTATGCAAGGCATCACTATTATTATTGCTCATACTTATTATTATTATTATTATTATTATTATTAGTGGTGCTTGCATTTATGCAAGGCATCACTATTATTATTCCTCATACTTATTAGTGGTGCTTGCATTTATGCAAGGCATCACTATTACTATTGTGCATACTTAATATATCTTTATTCTTATGTCGCAAAAAAGTTTGGCGCGTTACTCGCACGCTTTGTCGCAGTCCCATGAAAGAGGGCTCAAATTGACCTGTTTATTTAGGAGAGGTGTGCTATGACTTTTATAAGGAATCGGGTGCAGGATTTCCGAAAGGGGGGCGAAAAACCACCCAAAAAATCCCATTGACTTATCATTGTGCCGAACTTTGACGAGTCATAGCGCCGCTCGAGGATTTTGTAGAAACGCGTGGGTTACAACATTTGAAGAGGGTGGTAGACTCTATAAGAACATACATCACAATGGGGTGTGTGTTGTACCCCTGGGGTGTAAGAGGCACCCAAAATTTCCCATTGACTTTTAATGGGGCAGGAAACACGCCCATATAAGGGAATAAAATTGTTCCTGTTGGGATATCTTCGCATTACAGCTTCGTAGGGACAAGGGGGTGGGCTCATTTTAGTCAGGCACCCAATCAGTCTCTCAGGAACATTCCAGAGCTATTAAGCCACGCCCCTAGCAACCATTTTGGGCACCCTAGCAACATCTCCCATAGACTGCCATTATAAAATGCCCAAATGGATATCTTTGCATCACAGTGTCATACACACATAGGGGTGGGCTCATTTTACTCAGGCATCCAGTCAGTCTCTCAGGATCCTTACAGAGTTATTAAGCCACGCCCCTAGCAACCAAATATGAGCACCCTAGCAACATAACAAACAAAGCCTTATATCTCGGCATCAGAACATCGTAGAGACGCGGGGGTTGGACCGTTTTACTTGTGGCTTGGAGTATGATCATTATGGGATGCCAATTTTCTCCCTAGCAACCAAACTTAGTTCCCTAGCAACGGAATACACAAAGCCTTATATCTCTGCATCAGAACAACGTAGAGACACGGGGGTTGGACCGTTTTATTTGTATCTTGGAGTATGATCATTATGGGATGCCAATTTTCTCCCTAGCAACCAAATACACTACCCTAGCAACCGAATAAACAAAGCCTTATATCTTTGCATCAGAACATCGTAGAGACACGGGGGTTGGACCGTTTTACTTGTGGCTTGGAGTATGATCATTATGGGATGCCAATTTTCTCCCTAGCAACCAAATACAGTTAGCCTGACTACGTCAGACTTTGTACTTCCGCTAAATTTCATTACGCTTCTGTACTCAGTCTGAGATACCTCCCATTCAAACCGTTTTCCTCAAGTCTCAAAACAACCGGCGAATCAATGAACAGAGGGCGGGCTGAGAGCCGTGACGTAGACGCTAAGCGCCGAATGTACGGTTGTAGTTTGTAGTGGACATGGAGGCACAGAAAGCTATTTGCTCTGTTGTGGAGAACCGGCACTTGCCAACTTAATCCCGAACAAGAAAAGTGTTTGTTAAACATTTTGAATGGAGATTATGTTGTTGCCCTACTCCCGACAGGTTTTGGGAAAAGTTTAATTTATCAACTATTATCGATCGTTAGCGAGAAACTGTGTGCAGCACAGCTTGACGTGCACAACAATCGAGATATCATGGAAGGAAATTTCATTGTTCACAGTTAATGGTGGAGGACGCGTGGGCAAACATTCTTTGGTGACGTTCCTGATTAACCAGAAAAAAAGGTAGGAAGATTTAATTTACATATGGTTATGGCCGTCTGGTGGAAGAGTTTGAGAGGAGAGAGGGGCGTTCCTCCACTTAGACGTGAGTGGAAAGACACCGTAAGGATAGTGTTCAACTAGCTCTGGCCCGATTTACTTTACATAATCTACAGAAGTCGTTCATAGCCATGTTAACTTCGGTATTTCGCTCGATGGGTTTGTTTTCACATCATGCGTGTGTTTTACAGCAGAAATTTGATGCGGCTGAGCTGGCGCATAACGCACATCATATCCAAACGTTATGTGATTGGCTTACGTTTAGACCAATGATTTTAAACTTCAGACAAGCCCCTCCCATGAGAAGGAAAACGATTGTCAATTATGCCCAGCCAGACTCTGTCTATGAAGCGAAGCAAAATAGCAGAGGATGGTTCTACCAGGCTAAAATACAGTACCCTAGCAACCGAATAAACAAAGCCTTATATCTCAGCATCAGAACATCGTAGAGACATGGGAGTTGGACCGTTTTACTTTTGGCTTGGAGTATAATCATATTTGGTCCCCAGAATTTTGCCACGGCAAGCACCACTTCACATTTTCTTCAGGAAATGTACCTATCTAGTTATTATTATTAGTGGTGCTTGCATTTATGCAAGGCATCACTATTACTATTGTGCGGGGATATTTTTCTTCTTCTTCTTACATCCGGACACTTTTTTCGGCGCGTAACTCGTCCCGCACGGTTTGTTGTAGACCCATGAAAGAGGGCTCATATCGACCGGATAATTGAGGAGAGGTGTGCTATGACTTTTATAAGCGATCGGGTGCAGGATTTCTGAAAGGGGGGCGAAAAACCACCCGAAAAATCCCATTGACTTAACATTGCGCCCAACTTTGACGAGTCATAGCTCCGCTTGAGGATTTTGTAGAAACATGTGGGTTACAACATTTGAAGAGGGTGGTAGAATCTGTAAGAACATAGATCACATTGGGGTGTAAGCTGTACCCCTGGGGTGTAAGAGGCTCCCAAAAGTGCCCCAATGAAAAGTCAATGGGGCGAAAATCCCATAGACTAACATTGCGAAAAATGTTGATGGGTCATAGGTCCGAGTGAGGATTCCATAGAAACATGTGGGTTACTAAATTTGAAGAGGGTGGTAGGCTATGTAAGAACATACATGACATTGGGGTGTAAGTTGTACCCCTGGGGTGTAAGAGGCACCCGAAAATTCCCATTGACTTATAATGACTCGGAGTGTAATCACTGGGCACATCATTGGCCACTCCCAAGCCACGCCCCTAGCAAACAAATACAGTACCCTAACAACAGAGTAAACAAAGCCTTATATCTCTGCATCAGAACATTGTAGAGACACGGGGGTTGGACTGTTTTACTTGTGACTCGGAGTGTAATCACTGGGCACATCATTGGCCACTCCCAAGCCACGCCCCTAGCAACCAAATACAGTACCCTAGCAACAGAGTAAACAAAGCCTTATATCTCCGCATCAGAACATCGTAGAGACACGGGGGTTGGACCGTTTTACTTGTGACTCGGAGTGTAATCACTGGGCACATCATTGGCCACTCCCAACCCACGCCCCTAGCAACCAAATACAGTACCCTAGCAACCGAATAAACAAATCCTTATTTCTCCGCATCAGAACATCGTAGAGACACGGGGGTTGGACCGTTTGACTCGTGACTCGGAGTGTAATCACTTTTGGACGCAATTTTTTTCCCTAGCAACCAAATACAGTACCCTAGCAACAGAGTAAACAAAGCCTTATATCTCCGCATCAGAACATCATAGAGACACGGGGGTTGGACCGTTTGACTTGTGACTTGGAGTGTACTTGTCCCGTGATGTGAATATGAACACCATCCCTCTGTCTGCTCTCCACTAGTGTCAGTGTCTGCTCTCCACTAATAGCAGTTTTTTTCAGCTTCAGACTGCTTCATTACCTAAAATTAACCTAAATATCCACTCTGAGACTCTATATTTTATAAGAAACTTGGTGAAAATTAGTGGATAATATTCATACTTTGAGATTTTTGGTGGATACTATTTCGGCCTACTTCTTCAGCTGAAGCCTGAGGATTTCCTAACAGAGAATCTCAGCACATCATGCCACCTAAGAAAGACCAAAGCAATGGAGAGGAGTGGGTGTCGCTTTCACAAATAAGAGATCTACTTAGTCAACAAAGGGATCTGTTCATGCTACTTTTGCAGCAGCAAGAAAGCAACTTTAAGATTTGTGTGGAATTAATTGTGAACAATGCGAATGCTCAGATTGACAACTTGACCAGGGAGGTACAGGAGCTGAGAAGCAGCCTGCAATTCTCCCAGAAAGACATTGATGATCTAATAAAGAAAAATGAGAAAATTGAGTCAGAGAAAATAATTGCTTGTGCTGAAACCAAAACAATGCAGGGGAAATTGGCAGAGATGACTGAGAAAGCGGACTACTTGGATGGTCAAACAAGAAGGAATAACCTTGTTGTGGATGGCATTCCTGAGGCCCACAATGAAAGCTGGAAGGAGACGGAGGACAAAGTCAGGTGGGTGATAAATGAGAAACTTCACCTGGACAGTAGTCAGATGGTGATTGAAAGTGCACATAGGACTGGCAATCCATCTGGATATTCTGGAAAGAGACCTAGGCCTATCATGATAAAATTTCTCAGATATAAAGATAAAATGGCTGTTCTGGGAAAGACTAAGGAGCTGAAAGGCACTAACATCTAGGTGAATGAGGACTACACTGAAGCCGTCAGGCAAAAGCGTAAGGAACTCATTCCAGCCATGAAAGCTGCCAGAGAACGAGGTGATATAGCCTTCATCCGACATGACAAGCTTATTGTCCACCCCCCCTGCACAAAAACAAGGATTAGAAAGGCACCAAAAGCCAGGAGCTGGAGCGAGAGATTAGTTCTCTGGTTCCTTAACTTGAGCTCATATAGACTGAACTCAACTACATTTTTTATGGATAGTAGGCCCAATGATGATAAGCATCTTCTTTTTGATTCAAAGGGTCTTGTTATGGCCCATCTGAATGTCTGCAGTATCAGAAATAAGGTATTTGAACTCAATTATCTGATTACAGAAAATATCATTCATATATTGGCAGTATCAGAGACACATTTGGATGCTACTGTTCTTGATACAGAGATTTCCATTAATGGCTATAATATATTTAGAAGGGACAGGAACAAGCATGGGGGTGGTATAGCATTATATATTAGTGATAACCTTCCAGCAACACTGTGCTCTGAGTTTATTTCAGATGGTTTAGAATCTTTATGGGTCAAAGTGCATTTTCCTCACCTTAAACCTGTGCTGATCGGCTGCTGCTATAGACCTCCCGGGACTGATGTGCAATATCTGAATGATTTATGTGTGTTAATTGATAAAGTAACAGATGTGAACAGTGATATTTTTTTACTTGGGGATATGAACATAGACTGGTTTGCGAATCAATGTCCAATGAAACAAAAGATGGTTTCATTGATCAATGCTTGTAATTTGTCTCAGATGATCTCTCAACCAACTAGAGTCTTTACTAACAGTGCTGGCCATATTTCTGCCACTTGCATAGACCATATTTATACAAATATTCCTGAATGCTGCACTAAACCAGTCTCTCGATCTGTGGGTTTTAGTGACCACAATATCATAGCAATTACCAGGAAAACTAAAATTCCTAAATGTAAGGTCAATATAGTACATAAAAGGATGTTTAAGAAATTTTTCCCGGAAAGTTTCTTGGCAGATGTTGGTGATATTGATTGGACTGATGTGTATGCTGCTGAGGAGCCTGAGGTCTCCTTAAATATCTTTATGGAAAAGTTCATGAAGATTGTTGATAGGCATGCCCCCATGAGAAAGTGTATTGTAAAAGCAAGATCAGCCCCATGGCTTAATGAGACTATAAAGAGCCTCATGAAGGAAAGAGATGAAGCTAAATCTATATTAGTAAAGACTGGATTGGTGGAGGACAGATTTAAGTACTGTCAACTGCGAAATCAGGTTACAAAATTGAATAGATTGATGAAAAAAGAATATTATATGCAGAGAATAAATGCTGTAAAGCAAGATGGTAAAGAGCTCTGGAAAACCCTTAATGAAATAATGGGGAGACGGACAACTGGAGGGGCTTCTTTTGTGGAATCAGAAGGCAAGTTTTTAACCAAGCCAGCTGATATAGCAAATTATTTTAATGATTTCTTCATAAATAAGGTCCATGAACTAAGAATATGGACAATACTGATTATGATAACCTGAAGCTCATAAAGAATAATGTGATGTTAGATAAGAGTTGCATGTTCCAGTTTAATAGTGTCACCGAGTGGGAAGTAAGGAAGTTGTTGAAATCCCTGTCCGAATACAGCTCAGTGGGTACTGACATGCTGGACAGTAAAGTACTTGGTCTGGCAGCTGACTATGTTTGCGGTCCGTTGTGTCAAATATTAAATGCATGCTTAATGAAGGGTGTCTTTCCCACTATTTGGAAAGAAGGTAAAATTATTCCCCTATCTAAATTTAAAGATGACCGGTGCAGTACTACTTGATTTTAGTGCGGCATTTGATGTCATAGATCACAATCTACTCATAGGTAAACTAGAATGCTATGGGTTTAGTCCAATTGCCATTCAATTTATGCAGAGTTATCTTACAAGTAGGAAGCAAAGGGTTTATTACATCGGCAGCTGGTCTCATTCTAAGGTCTTGGACTGCGGGGTACCGCAAGGAAGCTGTCTGGGACCACTTTTATACTCCATTTTTACAAACGATTTACCATTAGTTTTGTGTAAAGCGACTGTTCAAATGTATGCTGATGATTCCACTTTGTATTATGCTGCAAAAACTGTTAGTGAACTGGACAATTTTTTATCTGCTGAGTTAAATATGGTTTTTGATTGGATAAAAAATAATAAGTTGGTGCTGAACATCTCGAAAAACAAATTAATTATTTTGGGATCGAGTCATAAACTGTCATCAACACCAAAGATGAGTTTGTACTTGGCTGGGGAACCTATAGAACAGGTGGATAAAGTAAAATTACTGGGCACAATAATAGATAGTCAGTTGTCATGGGCAGAACATATTGATATCATAGTGAGGAAGATGGGTTGTGGTATCGCAATGGTGAGGAAATGTCTTTCTTATGTACCTACACACATCGTGGGACAGGTGGCTAAATCTTTAATTTTATGTCACCTGGATTATTGTGCCCCTGTATGGTCATCTACATCTAAAGGTCAACTAAAGAAACTACAAACTGTCCAAAACAGAGCCGCCAGATTAGTTTTAAATTGTCCCCTAAGAACAAACACTATCAGTATGCACCGTCAACTCTCATGGTTAACAGTGGAGAAAAGGCTGGTTTTCAATACAATTAAATTTTTCAGTAAAACTGTCTTTTCTTCTCAACCAGTGTTTTTATATAATCAAATTGTTCGGTGTGATCAGGCTCATTCTCACTTGACTAGGTCAGCTGAAGATGGCCAGCTAATATTACCACGTCCAAATTCAAATGCTTTAAAGAGAACAGTTATTTATCGTGCCATCAATCTTTGGAATAATTGCCCATTGAATATACGTAAAATGAATGGCAATGTCTCTTTCAGGTATCATCTGAGAATGCATTATTTAAAATTGTGAGTAGGGAATGTATTACTGTAATAATTTATTCTGAATAATTTCTGATGATGGTTATAATGATGTTTACAATGTTTTACTGTTGTTAGATTATTATTGTATGTGATTTATTTATTTTGTGGACCCCAGGAAGACTAGCTTCTCACTTTGGTGATAGCTAATGGGGATCCTTTTAACAATAAACAATAAACTTTGTTGAAACTTTGAGTGTAATCACCAGTGGATGCCAATTTTCCCCCTAGCAACCAAATACAGTACCCTAGCAACAGAGTAAACAAAGCCTTATATCTCTGCATCAGAACATCGTAAAGACATGGGGGTTTGACCATTTGACTCATGACTCGGCATGTAATCACTAGTGAATGCTATTTTTTCCCTAGCAACCAAATACAGTACCGTAGCAACAGAGTAAACAAAGCCTTATATCTCCGCATCAGAACGTTGTAGAGACACGGGGGTCGGACCATTTTACTCGTGACTCGGCATGTAATCACTAGTGACTGCTAATTTTTTCCCTAGCAACCAAATACAGTACCCTAGCAACAGAGTAAACAAAGCCTTATATCTCCGCATCAGAACATCGTAGAGACACGGGGGTGGGACTGTTTAACTCGTGACTCTGAGTGTAATCACTAGTGGATGCCAAATTTTTCCCTAGCAACAAAATACAGTACCCTAGCAACGGAATAAACAAAGCCTAATATCTCCGCATCAGAACATCTTAGAGACATGGGGGTTGGACGGTTTTACTTGTGATTCAGAGCGTAATAACTTGCGACATCATTGGCCACTCCCAATCCACGCCCCTAGCAACCAAATATGAGCACCCCAGCAACCGAATAAACAAAGCCTTATATCTCTGCATCAGAACATCGTAGAGACACGGGGGTTGGACCCTTTGACTCGTGACTCACAGTGTAATCACTAGTGGATGCCAAGAGGTGTTAAGCCATGCCCCTAGCAACCAAATATAAACACCCTAGCAACAGAACAAACAAAGCTTTATATCTCCGCAACAGAACATCGTAGAGACATGGGGGTTGGACCGTTTGACTCGTGACTCGAAGTGTAATCACTAGTGGATGCCAATTTTTTTCCCAGCAACCATATACAGTACCCTAGCAACAGAGTAAACAAAGCCTTGTATCTCCGCATCAGAACATCGTAGAGACACGGGGGTTGGACCGTTTGACCTGTGACTTGGAGTGTAATAACCAGTGGATGCCAATTTTCCCCCTAGCAACCAAATACAGTACCTTAGCAACAGAGTAAACAAAGCCTTGTATCTCCGCATCCAAACATCGTAGAGACATGGGGGTTGGACCGTTTGACTTGTGACTTGGAGTGTAATCACCAGTGGATGCCAATTTTCCCCCTAGCAACCAAATACATTACCCTAGCAACAGAGTAAACAAAGCCTTATATCTCCGCATCAGAACATCTGTGAGACACGGGGGGTTGGAATGCTTGACTTTTGGCTTGGAGTATAATCATAAATTGTCCCCCAAAACTTGCCACGGCAAGCACCACTCACATTTTCTTCAGGAAATGTACCTATCTAGTTATTATTATTATTATTCCGTCTTCTTTTTCTTCTGAGACTAAAATTTCTAACTCTAACTCCTCCTAGAGCTTTTAAGCTACAGACACCAAACTTTGCACAGACCTTCAGTCTGATCTGACTTGAGTTGCTAAATCTTTTCTAAGCGATCGGACTTACGGTTCTCCTAAACCGTCCGATCAAACGTCCCAAAAAAGTCCCATAGACTTACATTCATAGAATGTTTAGGCTGAGTGTTTATTTTCAAATTCTAACTGTCAACTCTCAATTCAATTCAATTCAATTTTTATTTATATAGCGCTTTTCACAAAAGTCAATTGTTTCAAAGCAGCTTTACATAAATAGAAGCAGTGAAAAGCACAGAAAAACTAAAGATAGCACAACAAAATACATGATAGCATGAGCAGTTAAATTTGCTGCGGCTATGACTCAATATTATAAGTGCACGTAGTACTAAAGCAACGTATAGAAGAGGAAGCTAGGTAAAGCCCAAAAAGGCTGCCTCCCCGAAGGAAAAATAAGTCCTAGGAGGGAAAAACCCTTGGGAGAACGGTTAAGGAGATTTAGCGGAGATTAAGCGGTTCTGCCGGTGATCGTTGGTCAGGCATCAGCTGGGCATCACGTTGAAGGACGGCCAGTAGATCAGAGGTGTGCCGACTTTCACATCTACCGGGACTGGGTCTGTTTGTCTCGTTGTCCTCGGGTCGAGGACGAGACAGGGAGAGAAAAACAAAATCGTATTAGCGTAGCGGCCGTTCATATGTATTGAAGTGTCACACAGTGATGTGGTTTAACTCAGCTTAGTTCCAGACAGACTAACTATTGCGGCATAATTATATTATCCACAGTTGAGGATTTAGCAAATTGGGGGCCCAATGCGAGGGTATATATGGTAAATAAAGGTCACCTTCCGATCTTTAAGAGAAAATGAAACCTGACGACCCGTTTGACTAAGGCCTAAAGCCCCACTGTCGTCGTTAATGCAGGTTCAGTGGCAAACGGGTCTATATTGTATACCATTTACAGGACCAGGAGAAAACGCCAAAAACATCGCAACCCGTCCATACGTGCTAACCCGTTTGACTAAGGCCGGAAGCCCCACTGTCGTCGTTAATGCAGGTTCAGTGGCAAACGGGTCTGTATGGCATACTATTCACAAAACACACGAAAGCGCGAAAAACGCAACCCGACCATACATACCAACCCGTTTGACTAAGGCTGGAGGCCCCACTGTCGTCGTTAATGCAGGTTCAGTGGCAAACGGGTCTGTATGGCATACTATTCATAAGACTTACGATAGCGCCAAAATCGCAACCCGACCATACGTGCCAACCCGTTTGACTAAGGCTGGAGGCCCCACTGTCGTCGTTAATGCAGGTTCAGTGGCAAACGGGTATGTATGGCATACTATTCACAAGACACACGAAAGCGCGAAAAACGCAACCCGACCATACATACCAACCCGTTTGACTAAGGCTGGAGGCCCCACTGTCGTCGTTAATGCAGGTTCAGTGGCAAACGGGTCTGTATGGCATACTATTCACAAGACACACGAAAGCACCAAAATCGCAACCCAACCATACGTGCCAAACCATTTGACTAAGGCCGGAAGCCCCACTGTCGTCGTTAATGCAGGTTCAGTGGCAAACGGTGGCAAACTATTTAATGCAATTCATTTTAAGTGTTCATGCAGAAAAGGTTTTTATTTATTTATTTGGTTGGTCTGTGTTATGACCGTGAGTGCTTTGTTCCGTGAAAATAACTATTGCGAGTTAAGAACCTTTACTAGACAAATTATGCGAATGCTTTGTTGAAGAGAAAAGTTTTAAGTCTAGATTTAAAATGATCGACTGTGTCTGATTATCGTACATCGGTTGGTAAATCATTCCAGAGCTTAGGGGCTAAGTAGGAAAAGGATCTTCCACTTTTAGACACTTTTGATAGTCTAGGGATAATCAATAGGCCAGAATTTTGCGACCGTAGTGTGCGTGATGGATTGTATTCTGATAGTAATTCTCTAAGATATGAGGGTGCTAAGCCATTTAAAGCTTTATAGGTGATTAGTGATATTTTAAATTGGATGCGATATTTAACTGGTAGCCAGTGTAAAGATGCCAGAATTGGGCTTATGTGGTCATACTTCTTAGATCGAGTTAGTACCCTTGCAGAAGCGTTTTGAACTAGCTGAAGCTTGTTGACCTGATTTGAATGGCATCCCCCGAGTAGCGAGTTACAATAGTCTATTCTAGAGGTCATAAAAGCATGAATAAGCTTCTCTGCGTCAGATGTAGACAGTATATGGCGTATTTTTGTGATATTTCTAAGATGGAAGAATGCTGTGCGGCAGACGTTGGCGATATGACTATCAAAGGATAAGTTGCTGTCGAACATCACACCTAAGTTCCTAACCGTGGAAGATGGCACCACAGTACAGCCATCTATGTGCAATTTGTAATCTGACATATTATGTTTGTAGCGATTTGGTTCAATAATAAGTACCTCTGTCTTATTGGAGTTGAGCTTAAGAAAGTTATGTGCCATCCAGTCACTAACATCGCTAATGCAGTCTTTTAGCTTAGAAAACGTGTGTGTTTCGCTGGGATGCGAGGAGATGTAAAGCTGTGTATCATCCGCATAGCAGTGAAAACTTATGTTATGTTTCCTGATAATGTCTCCTAGGGGTAACATGTATAACGAGAACAGGATAGGACCTAAAACTGATCCGGGTCCCTGCGGTACACCGTATTTAACCAGGGAGTGATATGACTCATTCATACAAATACATTACATCATCTCTCAACCTCTCTCAGTCTATCTCTGTCTCACAAAACCCACTCAATAGAACAGACAAACACAACTACACACACACAGACACACAACCACACACAGACACACAACCACACACAACTACACACAGACACACAATTACACACACAAACACAAAGTTATATATAACATACTGTCACAAAAACAAAGACATGCACACACACACGCACGCACGCACACACGCACACACACACACACACACAACCACACACAACTAAACACAGACACACAACTACACACAGACACACAATTACACACACAAACACAAAGTTATATATAACATACTGTCACAAAAACACAGACATGCACACACACACACATAATCACACACAGACACACAACCACACACAGACACACAACCACACACAGACACACAACCACACACAGACACACAACCACACACAACTACACACAGACACACAATTACACACACAAACACAAAGTTATATATAACATACTGTCACAAAAACAAAGACATGCACACACACACGCACGCACGCACACACGCACACACGCACACACACACACACACACACACACACAACTAAACACAGACACACAACTACACACAGACACACAATTACACACACAAACACAAAATTATATATAACATACTGTCACAAAAACACACACACACACACACACACACACGCACACACACACACACACGACGTTTGGTTAGACGTTCAATAAGCTATTATTAGCACAAAAACCTCCCATAGAAACATGCGTGTACACACACACACACACACGTTATTTTTACTTGTTTTAATGAAGAATGTGGTATTTATTGTCCTCCTAGAACACTATCTAGTGACATTTGTGTAACTAAGCCATATAACACAACGTTTCACAGTTTATTATGTATTTCGTCAAGTTATTTGAGTCTATAGGCTAATAGAGTCTATGTTCTAAAAATGGAAAGGCTAAAAAAAATATGCAATTAGGATATTAAAATAAACAAGAAAAACTTACATTTGATTGATGTAAACTCACAAAAGCTCCACGGACGAATTGAATGTAAACCGAAAACACTTCTCAGACCGGTGCATCACGTTTTGTGACCCCCCTGAAACACTTCCGTTGTGTTGTGAGATTTGGAACGCGTTTCTGTTAATGTTCGTGTTGTGAGAATTGGAACGCGTTTCTGTTATTGTTCGTGTTGTAAGAATTTGCAACGCGTTTCTGTATTTGGATGTGTTGCGATATCTGCAGCATATGTGTTGTCAAACTGATGAAGATGTTTTCTTGATTTGCTGGTGTTTTTTCTATTTGCATGTGTTTTCTTTCATTGCAAGGCAGTGACCCTGACGGCCACCGTATATATCAGACAAGTAAACTGACAAGAGTTTTGCACTGACTAAGTTAGATAATCTCCTAAAATGGTCTGAGGACATCGACAGTTTACACTTACATGATACATGAAAAACTGATTTTAGACAAAACTCATGTTTTCATATGTTGTAAATCTGTGTGGGTTGTGAGAAGCACTTACATCATACAGTACAGTATACAGCAAATCAAACGTCAGTCATCGATGGATTTTCTTCAATCTGTGCTACAGTGTTTCTGGAGGTTGCAAGCCTTTAACAACGATGAACAGGTCACATGTATATAATGGCTGGTACATGTGTGAAGTTTTGCTTTTAATTAAAAGATTAGTAAACTCATATCCACGTCATCCAACACTGTTTATATTCTGCGTGTTTCTACATAAACTTGTAACAATCAGCCCTAGCGGTTGTGTCACAAAATATATATAAGGGGTCAGATTTTACTGTGTGAGATTAAAAGAGTTAAAATGATGAGACAAACAAGTGATAAACTTAAATAAGTGTATTTACAAACACAAGGTACTTAAAACAACACACTAAAAACTCGAGACTGTTAAAAGAAAGGAATATAAAAACCAAACCTAAAACAATCTAAAAGTCCAAGTGTGCTAAAAGTCCAAGTGTTCAAAGTGTCCTCCTGTGTATATACAGTTAAAGTGTAATCCACAAATGTTCTTGGAAGGGTAAGTCCACAAATAGAAACTCACAATCCAAACAGTTTGTAGCTTTAGTGTATGCTATCAATGTGCTTCTGCTGCTTCCTTTTATACTGGCATTGTTTCCTGTCATGTGATTACTCACATGACTTGCAGCCCAAAAAAAATAAAAGACACTAGGTGTGTTCGACATCGGCTGTGGCTGGATGTAACCGATCGGCGAGATTAGCCGCGTGCAGGCGGGGAGGAGCTGAAAACGGAGACGTGAAGTCGGACGCGCTGTGGTTCCCGTAGTTTGCTGCATTTACGTCAGGCATGGCTGATCACGTGCCGTTTGCTTGCTTAATCGCATTAAACATGATTTGTAAGATGTAAACTACATAAAAAGTGAATTATACTGTTTTGAATGTCCGTGTATGAGCATGAGTGGAACTGAAGAGGCTTACAGCATCTGTTTTTACAAGAATAAAGTTTAACAGAAGCATAAATTATTTAAATACCAATGTAGTGGGGTCTACGTTTTTGTATCCATTTTATTTTGATGAAGATGACACAATATAACATCGCGACTACATGAAAAGAGCTGTAACTGTTATAAAAATACAGATTTGTGAGCATTTGTGGAACTGAGGGCGTGAAAATACACAAGAAACACACGTGATTGTTGTCATGTGGTGAATCCGACCAATCTTGAAACAGCTGTGTCGTCATTACAGCCCGTGCAGCTCCTCTTCGGGAACTGCGCTGGCTAACTCAGGCGGCTGATCTCGAACCGCTCTCGCGGTACTTAAAAACCATATGACACAGTCACGTGCCTGCAGCGCCAGCTTAAGTCGGACAGAAATACTAACCGGAATGCACTGCTTCAAGTCAGCCGCCGATCGGTCTGCGCAGCGCCGCATGAAGTCGAACACACCTATCAGGTGTGTTCGAGATCATCCGGCGCTGCGCAGACCGATCTGCGAGGTTTGCCGCTTGCAGTCGAGGGAGGAACTGAAGATGGAGCCGTCAAGCCGGACACCTGCTGCTTGCCGTAGTGACGTGTGCGCCCGTGTTTCCTTGTTTTTAATCGCAAATGAAGTGAATTTGATGCTGAATTTGATAAAACAAACCTTTTAATAAAAAGTTGCAACCAGAAACATTTTATATCGAATATTTTAATTGCTGCTTATACTGTATACCCGAAAATAACGGGAAACAAGCCTATATTATTAAAATACCAATAGAGTTTGTTATTGTCATTTTTATTTTATTACACGACACAACATAACATATTTTAGCATATTAAAGTGTTTTTTCCTGTTTTAAAACATGAATTTATAATGTTTATTAGTGGAACTAAAGGTTGGATTAAACTTGAAACGCACGGGATCGTTGTCATCAGTGAGGCGACCAATCAAGTAAAGCTGTGTTGTCATCACAACTCAGTGCAGCGGCTCTGGAGAAGCTGCACGGGCTGAGCTAGCCGGCTACTCTCGAAACGATCTCGTGGTACTTAAAAAACATATGACACAGTCACGTGCCTGCAATGCCAGCTGAAGTCGGACAAAGTTACTAACCGGAATGCACTGCTTCAAGTCAGCCGCCGATCGGTCTGCACAGCACCGCATGAAGTTGAACACACCTATAAACACATAAAATAGCAAAAGGAATAAAATGGAATAAAATGGCTAAGAAAACATGTAAAACCTATTTAAAACTCAAATATACATAAAACCACAATATAATGTATAAAATGAGTGGTACAACATGTTTCTTGTGTGAAGGTGTCACAAACTATGAGTAAAACAGCATCAGAGGATTCAGTTTTTGCAGCGATCTGAACAATTCATTTAAACTGATTTACGAACCAATTCAAAACGTATGGCATTTTTGCTTTGTAAGGAATCGACTCAAAAGACTCATTTATTTGCAGCACTTTGTAAGGAATCACCTCAAACAAGTAATTAATTCCCGAATGTCCAGGTCCGGCTCTAGATATTTGGAGGCCCTAGGCAAAATTTATGTTGGAGGCCCCTCACACCCCTCTAATTTTCAGAATATTCTGAGAAAGTGTTTTTTCTACCCTGTAAGAAATCATTTAACCCTCTGGGGTCCGACCATTTTGGGACACTGTCAGAGGTTCTGACATGCTCTTACATTTGGTCTTTTTTCAGTTGCTTTAAAACATAATAATGGCAAGTGTCTCATACCTCTGTGTTCAGCACAAACTGGGCTAAAATATTATATGAGCTACATGTTTGTATTTTTGAGAGAAAAACCCATACTAAACATGTTTTAACAAGACTTTCCTAAACAGAATCTAGTAGTCTAGAGTTTTTTTTTTAAATGATGTGAAAATCATCCTGCCTGCTCATTCACATAAACCAATATATTGATTTAGAAATTGTAAGACACTTTTTGTTTAGAGGGGCCATATGCAAGAAGGTTTGATTGACAGCTAGCAAACAAAGGCTTGCATAATGAGCTGCATAATGAGGCAGGAGGGAACTACAGTAAAGAATGTGAGGACAAATGTATACATGTTTGTTTGAGGTTTATTAAGAAGCTAACAATATAATCAAAATAGAAATGAAGGTCAGTAGGACATTCAGTTTATTTGGAAACAAACCCTATTCAAAAACAACTTGTATAAGAAACTGATAAACAACAGAGCTTTAAACTTCATGTGGCTCATGTTACCATATAGCTTTATGTCCAAAAAGTGTGAATATGTTTTTCCACTTCATAGTTTTGTACTGATGAGAGGGATGCAGACCTGTAAGAGAGTTATAAACAGCTGTTAGCATAAATTGTCCACAGAAATACCCTTACATACATAACTGATGGATAAATGATAGCACTACATTCAGATAAATCATGTACATAAACTAAATTAGTATCTCAGATAAACATCCTCTTATCGTCTAGCTTCTGTTTTAAATGCGTTTCTGTAAGCGAGTTTGAACTTTAAAACACATCGCATATGGCGTCCATGTGCGCGAGCTTGCGTCTCCGTGTAAATAACGTGGAGCTCATAATAAAACGATGTCGCGTGTAAAGCCCAATGTATGGAATGCGTTGCATGTAAACAATATCATATAACAGCAGATCCCCCAGTGCAGCATTACTCAAAGTTGCCATGAAGGATACGAAAGTGAATAACTGTGTCTAACACTGTACAGCATGTAACAATGAAATCCGCCATTATACATGATCACGCGCACTCGTTTGTAAATAAGCATGTAAACATGGAATCATATTACAGCACACACTTAAAAGATACAGCAGTGCAGCATTACAGAAAGTTTTTCAATCCGAAGCGTGCAGTCTGCTGAGGTTGCTTATGTAGGCTGAACTGCACAAGCCATAACATATTACATGATAGCAAATATAATGAAGACAAATGAATTACAGTTTCTTCAGGAATATATCCTCCTCCATTGGGTCTTCCATTGTTCTTTTTCTTAGGTAACGTTAATCAAATTCTTAGGTAACTTCTCTTCCTCAATGTCCAGACATAAATGAAGATATTCCTCACGTGTGTGTATAAAGTTTATAATCCAAACATGCGGTAAAGTCTTTAAATCTGATAAAACTTTACACTTTGTTTATTATTGTTGGAACTGCTGGTCTCTTCATTACCATGTCAACAGCCTGTGGGCGTGACCGCATTAGAGATATTGAGCTCAGCCAGGAAAAATGATACTCTCTTTACTTCAACACAGATTATATAAACAGGAAATATTTGTTTTTGATTATAATTAGCTTGTTTAAAAGTAGACATTTCAGGCTTTCTTTGGATATGTGTATTATGTTTGTGTGACGAGTATTCGCTGAGTTTCAACTGATTTTTGTAACGTGATTTGAGAGACAGCTGGCGGAGAAAGAAATGTCTGAATGCGCACCCTGTTTATTTTCTTTATTTGACAAAAACACAAAGATGTCTTGTTATTGTGAATGTACACTAATTAAAGAGGATCCTTCAGAGTTTCAAATGATGTCAAACACGTAAGTGTTTGATTATTAATGATGGAGTATTTTAAGTTGATTCTGCTATGATAAGGAGAAAACACGTCAAAACGCGTCCCCGCGTTTTTGGACCCCTGGGGGTTAAGCACTACAGTGATTAAACATGTTTTCCTCATTACTTTTCGGTTTTAAAAAGTTAACAAATTGATTAAATTTATGTTAGAATTTAATTAGAAGTTATGCAAAACCACGTGTGTTAAACATTTTAAGGCAGGTCAAATTTGTTGTTGATGATGATGATGCAGTAATTTTTTTAAAACACCTTTTTGGGATAACACAGGATAACAGTTTTCCTTTCTCCAAAGAGTAAAATTAAAAAGACAACACTACATTGCAAAAACCCTAACTGTAAAAAACTTCAGATGAACACCTCCTAGAAAACTTTTATTATTTTTTATATAAGCTGGGTATGAAGAGGAATTCCCCTCTTACTGAACCAATATACACAGTAAATTATCTGGTGTTGATTTTGCGGTGTTACAATAAAGTGTTAAAGAAAAGTGTTGATTCAACACTATATAGGTTCAAGTTAACACCAGAAGTGTCAGTTTTAAATAAGAGTTAGTGTAATTCTGCGGAGTTAAAAGCATTAACTCTGGTTTGGAGTTAATCAAGCCACACCTCCGTTTACGTGCTAACGTCCTACCAGACCAGCAGAGACCAGCACGTGCGGACCCGGACACCATTTTCTTTCTATGGAAGATACTGGTAAGTTCGATATTTTCTCCTGATAATACAGTTAAATCAGATAATACGTTTTTAATATTAATTCATTGCTTAGTATTTTTTTATGTAAGTTTCTATTGTTTGCACGCTCAAATAACTAATAATTATTAGCTCGTGGCCTCATAATGTAATCATGCAAAATAGTAGTAATGTTGGTCATCGTGTCTCATGCACAGAGATTTTTACACTTATTTCTATATCATGACAATTCGCTAAATGTTGTGCATATTCCACGCACACGCGGCACATGTGGTCATCAGTAACTACCCGTGTAAGTTACACGTGCGAAGCACGTCGTCCGCCATTTTAGTGGGTAAACTGTTAAGTGAGAAGCTTCGTGTTTTAAAGAAATTGACCAAACAAGATGAACATTTAAAAATGATTATTTAAAGATTCTTTTTGGATAAGTTTATGTTTTCAGTTAAACTTGTGTGAATAGTTGTCGTGTAATAAATTTGACGGAAACACACTGGACAGGTATGTTCCTTATCTCCCAACATCACGAAAGTTTGTTGAAGGTACTAATTGTGAAACACCAACGTTAACCATACTGTATGAGCTCGTTTGTTAAAGTTTGTTAAATATGCGGTGCTACTGCTACATTTACAACAATGTCCTTGGACATAGTTGGACCCATTACGGATCCGCCTCGGTGCCAAGTTATTGTTATCAGGTATGAGCTCGTCTCTTAAATCGCGTAAGTTTGTTATATGGACTTAACTTAATACACATCCGTTTATCATATTGCATGTGCTCCTCGTTTGTGGGTTTTTTTTTTTTTACATCGCACAACTTTGTTTAATATATGCGGTACCGTTACATTTAAAACGGCGGCCTTCACCATAGTATACAGTATGTTCGGGTTTTTTTTTTTACATCGCACACGTTTGTTAAATACATGCAGTATTACGTTTAAAAACGGCCTTCGCCATAGTATACTGCATGTTCGTTTTTTTTTACGTCGCACACGTTTGTTAAATACATTCAGTACTACGTTCAAAAAACTGCCTTCACCATAGTACACTGTATGTTCGTGTTTTTTTACATCGCACTCGTTTGTTAAGTACATGCAGTACTACGTTTAAAAAAAAACGGCCTTCGCCATAGTATACTGTGAATGTTCGTTCCCCCTTAATGTATACATTAATAATGTGCTTGTTGTTTTGTTGTTCCAGCGCTTTCTGCGTTGCAATGCTGCATAACTGTCACGTTTACATTGCGAAAACAATAATTGTACAGTCATTATTGTTTATGTTAGTTCATTGTGAATTAACTTATGGTAACAGTTACAAGTTTTAAATAAAAATGAAATGCTGGATTTAACATGAATTAGTATTAATAAATGTTGCAGAAGTATTGTTCATTGTTAGTTTATGTTAGCAAATGATAACAAATACAACCTTATTGTAAAGTATTAATCATATTTTTAAAATCAAACCATATAATAGAATTTATAGCAAGCCATTTATATATTGGTATTCTGTTCCATCCAAGTTCAGAGGTAAGAGATGCTCATTAAAGCACAATTTCGGAACCAGAAGAAGTTCATCAAAATCCCAGAGGCTTGCTTTGACATATTCATAGAGGAGGGTGAGTGATGTACAAAGAAAACTTGTTTTTTATTCAGTTTCTTTCCATATATATTTAAAAGGAAAATAAAATTGACTTCTTGCCTTGCAGTGAAAGAGAAATTCTCAATACCTGAAGATGTTGCAGTTACAGTTACAGATGAAACTGGAACAGAGGTGGATAAAGATGTGTTTCCGGATCTGGCAACCACCAGTGGATTAATTTTTGTCATAAATGATGAAATGCGGGGTGATGGTAAGTGATAATGGAGAATGTTAAATGTATTCCAATATCTGAAAGAATTATAATTATTTTAAATGTTAAATGCCATGTTAATGATAGGGAGATATGTATTACTAAAAGTAATCAAACCAAACTATATCCCTACAGCCAGAATTGGTTTTAGTATTAACTGATAAACAGGAAATCTCTTAACCCCATTTTGAACATTAACAGGACCTTCCACACCTCGATCTTCAGTCAGCTTAGATACAGATACAGTGTCTGTAACTTCAAAAAGCAGTGAGGACAGTGACTGGTTTAGTCCAAAACGATTCAGACAGGATGAGGATGAGGCTTCACAGAGCTCACAGGCCAGAGATGTGAGTCCCAGTAGCCTTACACAGACACTGGGCATTGCACCTAACATTCACTTGAGCTTTACATCTCATTGTACAGGATTTGAGCATCATAAGTTTCCATAGTGTGGTTTTTATTGCCTGTGTGTACTATTGTTTATTCCAGATCAGGAGCATAGTTCAGGGGCATTTACACATTCCTGCTTTTTCTCGTCCCTGTCATGATAGTATCTTGTTTGTGTTGTTCTTTTTTATAGTTGATAAAACAAATTCTACAGAAAAGACCGGGTGGGGCAAATGTACTGAAGGAATATGAAGATACAGGGACAATTAGCGATGAAATGAGAAAAGTGATGGTGAACATCCTAGTTGCACACATGACAGAGACAGAAGGGTAATTTTTAAAATAAAATAGTTTTTAATTGTTTATTTTAACTTTAAGTGATTATGAAAGTATATTGGTTTGGTTTGATACTAAAAATGTAACTGAAAACTATTAAAGGACAAGTTCGGTATTTTACACTAAAAGGAATAGTCTACTCATTTTCAATATTAAAATATGTTATTACCTTAACTAAGAATTGTTGATACATCCCTCTGTCATCTGTGTGCGTGCCTGTAATCGCTGGAGCGCGCTGCGACGCTTCGATAGCATTTAGCTTAGCCCCATTAATTCAATGGTACCATTTAGAGATAAAGTTAGAAGTGACCAAACACATCAACGTTTTTCCTATTTAAGACGAGTAGTTATACGAGCAAGTTTTGTGGTACAAAATAAAACGTAGAGCTTTTCTAAGCGAATTTAAAAGAGGAACTATATTTTATGGCGTAATAGCACTTTTGGGAGTACTTTGACTTGCCTGAAAAGTCCGCTCCCCTTCTCACTCTCATAATGGGAGAGGGAGGGTGTTACTGCGCCGAGTCGAAGTACTCCCAAAAGTGCTTTTACGCTATAAAATATAGTTCCTCTTTTAAATCCGCTTAGAAAAGTGCTACATTTTATTTTGTACCGCCAAACTTGTTCGTATAACTACTCGTCTTAAATAGGAAAAACATTGATGTGTTTGGTCACTTCTAACTTTATCTCTAAATGGTACCATTAAATGAATGGGGCTAAGCTAAATGCTATCGAAGCGTCGCAGCGCGCTCCAGCGCTTACGTGCACGCACACAGATGATAGAGGGATGTATCAACAGTTCTTATTTAAGGTAATAACATATTTTAATATTGAAAATGAGTAGACTATTCCTTTAAAGCTCTGTTTTCAGATTGTTTATGATGAATTAGAACGGTTTGGACTGAAATTTGGACATATGATGCTGGCCAGAGAATTTTCGGGTGTTTGTTGTATCAGCCCCTACCTCTACAATGGCTGCATAGTTGCACTGGAACAATCCTTCCTAAAATGCATTTAACTTTCATTTACAAAGACGTGAAACTCACCGAGTGGTCAGGGGTGTTCACTGATATGCTCACACAAAAATCGCTGCAAAAGATGCTTTCCAACAGTTTTTATCGTAGTTTGTCCAACTCCATTGACTTGTATTAGATGTGCTGTGAGGTACGGTATTACTCCGCGCCGGGAACGTTGTTTGTATTCTTGCAATTGGCAAAGGCGGATTATCGCCACCAACTGGGCTGGAGTGTCTATTATTCAAGCTCTTAACGGAAGAATGTACGGGTGTAAGGCGTTTGGAAAAATAGGTCCACAAGTTTACAACGAATGCTAAAACAGCTGTTGGAAAGCATCTTTTGCAGCGATTTTTGTGTGAGCATACCAGTGAACACCCCTGACCCCTCGATGAGTTTCACGTCTTTGTAAACGAAAGTTTAATGCATTTTAGGAAGGAATTTCCAGTGCACCTATGCAGCCATTGTAGAGGTGGGGGGTGATACAACAAACACCCGAAAATTCTCGTGCCAGCATCATATGTCCAAATTTTAGTCAAAACCGTTCTATTTCATCATAAACAAACTGAAACAGGGCTTTAAATGTAAAATACCGAACTTTTCCTTTAAAGTAGATAAGCTGTTGATTGTATTGGAAGAAAGACTTTTTAAAAGGAAAAATATTCTTAATGTTCTTCAATGTAAAGTAACATTGAGTGCTTCTATTCTTCAGGAGGGTCCCGCATCGAATTACCAAACAAAAGTATGGTTTGGGAATTATCACCTTGTTTCCCTCACTCAGAGATCCCCAAGGGAGGACTGGATATGTAAGTAATTATCATTAACAAGATAACATATTTTTGTGCTCTTTTTGAAATGGCTTTCTTGAATATGTTATTTTGTCAGGAACATTTTTATGATGGCCAAAGAAACACTGGATTCTTGTCATGGCGCCTAAAGACAGTACAAAGAGGAACAAAACCTTCCGGGAGAAAGGATGATCCAAAAATGGAGGAAAAGGGAGGCCCTTTGCTTGAAAGACAGATCTGTTGTCATGAAGATCAGCTAGATGATAATCAAAGCCTAGAAGCAATTTCTTTAATGAGTCATACAAGCGACCGTGAGGTCATCATGCAGAAGATGAGGGCAACGTTTGAATATAGGCAGCGCCTTGTCCATGATCCAGAGAGATGCACCACCATTTTATCAGTTTTCCCCAGATTTCTGGATACTAAAGGATTGGTATGGAATTTTAAAAACACATTTAAATACTTCAAAATATTTATCTGAATTGAATGAAGCTGAGGACATATTATTTAGTGTTTTTTTTTTATTTATATTTTGTTACGTTTTCTCTGCAAATTACTTCAGATTCTTCAGGACTTCACACTCCTCTTTGGGTCAGAAACTGCTTCCAGGCTTTTGGAAAGGTGGCCAACTGTTTTCAAATCGAGGGTTATCAAGCTAGCAGAGCCTTTGCCTTCTACTCCATTGTTGAAAAGATTATTGTCATCTGCCAAACAGAACAGAGAAAGCAGCAGCGCACAGGATTCCCCAGGTATGATTGGACAGAACTAACTTGCAGTTTTTTTGCAGTTAAATTATTTTAGTGTACACATTTAACAACCGTTTTGTGTTTTTCAGAATGGGACAGTGACATATCGTCCTTCCTTCTACTTCTGCACCTATTATCACCACAGGCTTCTGGAAGAAAGAAAACCCATAAGATCAGTATTTCTCAGGCTGTTGACCATCTTGTGGTGTTTCACAAGGTAGGTAACTGATGCACAGGTGACATTGAATTAGGGCTATGAGTGTTGTTCTTAAAATTGGCAAATTCATTTCTCCAGCTTGTTGTTTGAATTACATAATTTGTAGAATGGGAGGTTATGCACTAATTTGATTAAATTGTGTTTACCTAAACATAAATTAACAGAACTTCCTGTGGTCCATGTGGCGTTTCTTTGAGTGTTTTCTCTCCTTTAAGATGACATGTTCAAATAAGTTAAAAAGACTAAAACGGATAATTTTGCATTCATTCTAGTTTTTGCTGTCTGTTATTCAGGCATGTCGGAGTCTAGAGGAACACCTTGAGACTGAAGAGAATCGTCAACCCTACATTCTTGCCTCCGGGAGCAGCAAGGAAGCCATCAGTCGATTCTTCATTGTGGTTGATAAAAAGATCATCCCTTGCCAAGAATCCTCTTCGCTAGCAGCACTAGATGAACTCTTTAAGGTCCATTTTGTTTTCAGCATCAGTTATGATCTGCCACTCAAAAACATGTACACTTTTCTCCAAACGACAGTTTACAAAATTGATGTCGGCACAACCAGTGAAAGCCCAAGGGTAAAGGAAATCAGAGCCAAATTTTTGAATGATCTTTAGATGCTACATCTGCAAATCACTGCTTGATACTATTACAAAATTATTTAGGCACCTTAAACTTGTACATGGTTTGTATCCTGGAAAGAAATTTGAGTTGGTTTGTGGCCAGGATGGCTGTTCCTTGCAATTTAAGAGTTACGCAGGGTTTAAAAAACATTTAGTTAGGTTTCATTCGAGTGGTGTAGCATCAAGCAGTGCAGAAGAATCTCTGCCTAATCAGCATGTTCCAAATCCTGATGAAGCAGTATCACCTGTTGTGTCTGACGATGAACAAAATTTACCAGTTCCAAGTTTCCATGACTGTTCTGCTGTGGCAAGGGACCATTCCAGGGAAATGTGTGCATCCTTAATAGCTAAATTGCAGGGTAACGGTGTTGCAAATAGTGTCATAATGTCAGTAATTGAAAGCATGGAGAATTTTGTTAATGATTTCCATACAAGTTTAAAGGAAAAAATTTTAAATGTTTTGCCTGTTGATGGCACAACTAGGAGTTCAGTTGAAGAAGTTTTTAATAGTTTTCATAATTCATTCTCAGATTTTAATACTGATAGCAAATGGAAAAAATATTTTAGTGAGAAATGGGGGGTTGTTGAACCTGTTGAAGTGCATCTGGGTGTCAGATATGATTTAAGGAGAAATAAAATCTCAGGAATGTATGAGCAAATACCAGTTAATGAGAGTTTCATATATATCCCTCTTCTGAAGACTCTAGAGTTTATTTTTAGAAATGATGAAATTTGCCATCTTATGCAAGAGAAACAACAAAGTGACATGTATCAAGATTTTTGTGACGGACAGTATTACAAAAAACATCCTTTGTACTCCAGCCATAACAATGCTCTTCAGATCCAGATTTACTATGACGATTTTGAAACTGCAAACCCTTTGGGGTCTAAACAAGGCATACACAAGCTTGGCTGTTTATATTTTGTGCTTCGTAACCTACCACCACGTGTAAATTCTTCCCTAATGAACATTCATTTAATATCTTTGTTCCATTCTCAAGATGAAAGAAAATATGGAATGGACAAAATACTTGGCCCATTGGTTGAAGACGTGAAAATACTTGAGCACACAGGAATGAAAGCATCATTTTCTGAGGAGCCTATTTTTGGTACTATTGCGCAAATTACTGGTGATAACCTAGGTCTTAATGGTATTCTTGGTTACGTTGAATCTTTTTCTGCAAAACATTATTGCAGGCTTTGCCTTACTGACAAGGTTTTGGCACAGACTGTATTTAGTGTGGATGATCCACGAGTGATATTGCGTAATAGAACCCTAAATGAGGAACATTACAAGTATCTTGCTGACAATCCCAATGAAAACTCCTATTTTGGTATTAAAAGAAACACTGTACTCAATACCTTGACTTATTTTAATGTATCGGATAATTTTGTTTTGGATATTATGCATGATATCTTGGAGGGAGTTGCGCAATATGAAGTGAAATTGCTTTTCGAGTATATGAGTCACAGCCTAATTTCTGAAGCTTCTATTCTTCAAAGAGTGTATGCCTTCAACTATGGATATTTGGACAAAAATAACCGTCCAACCAAGATTAACCTTCAACAAGCAGGTAACAGCATTGGGCTCAATGCAAGTCAGACCTTATGTCTCATTAGGAACATTCCTCTCATTTTTGGAGATGTAGTCCCAGTTGGTGATAAACACTGGAATTTGATGTTGCTCCTTTTACATATTGTTAATATTGTTTTTTCCTCTTGCATTTCTGAAGGAATGACAATATTTTTAAAGCATCTCATAGCGGAGCATCATCAGTTGTTCAAGGAGTTATATCCTTTAAAGAATCTAATTCCAAAGCATCACCTCATGATTCACTACCCTGAATGCATCAGGCTAATTGGCCCATTGGTCCACGTATGGACAATGCGATATGAAGCAAAACACAGGTTTTTTAAGAAAAATCTAAAAAATTTTAAAAATCTGACCAAATCTCTTGCAAGAAAACACCAGTTAGCCATTGCATACCACTGGGAGTCAAATTCTATCAAAGGTATTGAGTCTGGACCTGTGTCAAATGAATTGTTGAGTGATCTTGAAAACTGTGATTTTATATCAGAGGAACTCGATGTTGATCTTTCCAGCCAGTTAATGGTCACACCGTGGGTTAAAAGTCAAGGTATTGAGTATCGCAGTGGTCTTGTTGTTTGCTTAGACTTTGTTGATGATGCACCTGTATTTGGAAAAATTCATCAAATTCTTTTGAAAGATGGCATTTATTTGTTACTATTGTGTATGGAATCAGAGTTTGTTGAACATCTCCATGCTTATAATGTTGTTGTGCAAGAAGAAAATCTTGTTCTCAAAAAACCTCAGGACTTGTATTTCTACAAGCCATTTGATATACAAATGTCCTATGGCAATGATACTCTTTTTTACATTGTGCTGGACTGTTACTTATAGTAATACATTTAAGATGCAGGTTTTATGGATTTTATGAAGTTCTGTGCTTAAATAAAGTTTTAAAGTAACAGAGTGATGTGTTCTTGGTGCATTTGTTTTTAGATAATTTTTTTTTAATTTTACAGGTATGCAAAAAAAAGGGGAAAAAACTGTAGAAATCACAGTAATACAAAAGACTGGCAACTCTGTTAGTGTTGTTTTTATTTCTTTAAAGGTGTTGTATCAACACCAGGATGATGTAAAATTTGACTCTTGAAGAGTTATTTAGAATAGATGGTCATTTCTTCTAAATTGTTGAATCAACACCGGGACAGAGTAGGTTATTAACTCTGTCAGTGTTTCCTCAAAGCTGCACCCAACTCTATACTGGTGTTGTTGAAAATCAGCATTGGTGTTAATATTTAACTCACTTGGTGTTAATGTTGTAACACTGTCTTGGTGTTTAAAGGTAAACACTCTGTAAGGTGTTGAAATAACACTTTGTGGGTGGTTCCATTATATACACTTCTAAAGTGTTAAAATTGACTCTATAGGTGTTGATTTCCGGATTTCCAATTTACTGTGTACAGTATAAAGTTATATATTAGACTATGGATGTGTAAACCCTGTAAACCCTGACAAAAGGTATTTCTAAAGCCAGTAGCAAATGGCTGAATCCACAGGGAACCGCTTCCTATTTCCTGTTGAATTATCATCTGAAACCTTTCTGAAAAGAATTCACATCTACCCCCCAAGACAGTTACCCCATGGGGTGAGACAGAAGAGTCACACACCCTACCACACTTTCTCGTCCCCCTCTCCTCATGTTCTAAAAGCAAACTGTATACATTCTACATGTACAAAGAATCTGAAACTGGTTTTGTTTGATGTTATATGAAGTGTTTTAATGCAAGTGGTACATTTGGGTTTATTAATATGACAACAGGATTCAATGTTAATCTGTGACAATAAATAAGTAAACTTAACCTAATGTTGGGAGACAACTCCTACCTTAGAGATGTTGACCAATCACCCACTGTATGTATATTAGGCATCACCCCTGAATTTTACAACAACCAATCAGTACCAAACTCCTATATGCTTTGTCTCTCGATATTTAAGGGAATGATGTAAAATGGTTCAGGGGGTCTTTCTGTTCATGGAAATTCACCCCCATGATGCTGTATCTTTGATACAGCATCATGTATTTTATTTTACTTTGAGAAATCTGTAACCAGATATTAATCATTTGCCAGGTATGCATTATTCTCATTTGATTATATTTGTTTCCTCGTATTTAAATTGGAATGCAAATTGGCTTCTGAATTATGTTTTTCCTACCTGGTTAATAAACTGTTATGTTTGATTTTATTCTGTGTTGCTCGGTAAGTGTTGACACTGCAAGTAATATCGTTGTATCCGTAGTTACCGTAAGGACTGAAATCAGGCTAGGATCAGCCCAATCCCAGTTAGATAGTGAATAATACATCAGCTGAGGATTTGAGAGATACGACTAGCAATTGGCGTTAGTTTAAATGTACTTAGAAGCGTGGAGGTTGTGTTTCCGTTTAGAGTAACATTTCTGATTACTCTAAATAGGGTCAGCCTAAACCTCTGTTTATTTCAATATTATACTATTCATTAACTTTGACTAGAAATAATTATTGTAATAATTAAGTATCACCTCTAAGGGGACTAAATAAAGTATGCTTAAAATTGAGCACGCAGAGAGCGGCCGCTTAAGCGTATAGTCCAACCTCTGGCAGCGACCAACACTGATTCGGTTATGACCGTTGACCAGTATATTAATTATGAGGCCCATACTAGGATCATGTGCGACTGTGAGAACCGAATGAACGAGTGTAATACCAGAGCTTTATCAGAATAAATAAACAAACATCCATCTAAATTCTGTAAGTTTTAAAAGTAATAATCAATCCGATTTGTAATATAATATAAACTAAATATTTGTCTTTGGAGTCAGATAAGAGATAAATATACCTAAATTACGTAACGCCAAAACGTCATCTGCAAAGCGCCGGAAAAGACCGAACGCGCTATAATCCTTCGCCATGCCGTTTGGTTCCGCCGTTGGGCAAACAGATGGGGACATATTTTTCACCCCCTTACAGATGTATTATATTCATATTTATTTCAGTTCCTTTTTATACCTTAAATATCCATACAAATCAGCTGCCACTGGAAGTTAAATAGACAAAATACTAAGCAGAATAATTAAATTGTTTTTTATCAATAAATATGCATCATGTTTTCATGATTTGAAAATTAAAATGAAGTGTAGAAGACGTACAATATATGAAGAGTTTTGTTGCAAAACAGGATAACTCCGTTTTTAACATTTTTGCCAATACATGTTTATTATTATGTTATCATGTCATTATTTTGTTTAATGGTGCTACTTTTGGTATTTTTTAAGTTGTGAAGGTTTAAATCAAAACAAACCAACTGCAGTTGAATTGATATTAATTGGAATGCACAACCAAAAAACGAGATTTCTGAAAAAAAAAAACGGAGTTATCTCGTTTGGCAACGAAACTCTTCATATACAGACAGTTTACATTATACTTTAATAACGCCAATTTTGTTTGCTGTTTGACTTTAAATACAAACTTTTTTAACTTGACTATTTTTATAGTCAGCTCCCCACGCAATGCTATTGTGCACACGCATTCAGAATGTCTAAACAGAGTAACCAGCACTCAGGTTTGATCTGTCCTGAAATTGACAACGTTGATACACAGAACAAATCTAAGTTTATTTTTAAAACGCATTATTTCAAAATGCCTGCATCATGCGCTGAACTGTCTTTGCATGCCGCTATAAGCAGAAAAGAAAAGGACATGATAGCCGCTTATGGCTCAGCGTTACTCAAAGTCGGTCAGCTGCACAGATTTGAATGCTGTTCATCTAGGCTTCTTTAAAGGAATTGTCTACTCTTTTGCCATATTACACTATGTTATTACCTCAACCTAGACGAATTAATACATACCTATCTTTTTTCAATGCGTGCACTGTACAGCGCATTACGAATGTGTTAGCATTTAGCCTAGCCCATTCATTCCTATGGTACCAAAAAAAAGTTTTATTTTGTGGCACCATACTTACTAGTATAACTCCTCATGTAACAGTCTTTAAACAGGGAAAACACGGAAGTGTTTGGTGGCTTCCCTGTTTGGTACCATAGGAATGAATGGGCCTAGGCTAAATGCTAACACATTCACGACGTGCTGTACAGTGCACGCATTGAAAAAAGATAGATATGTATTAATTCGTCTAAGTTGAGGTAATAACATAGTTTAATATGGCAAAAGGGTAGACTATTCCTTTAACTTCATGAGGCACTGCAAGAACTGACAGGTGGATGATATCAAAACACTGCAAGAGCGAATCGAGAAATCATACAGATGAGTCTGCTTATCAATCATCCACGTGCAGTTCTTGGGGCGGCGTCGCATAAAGTCTAACTCACCTAAAACTTTATTTATTGCTGTCAGTTGTAATTTTCGGACTAGCGCACATAGATTTAGAAGTTATGGAGGCCCCCCTTCAAGCTTGAGGCCCTAGGCATTTGCTTACTTTGCCTATAGGTAGCGCCAGAAACACAAGACGGCACTTTAAAAATTAAATACACATTGCGTAATTAATTAAAATACAGTAACGAAGGAATGCCACACAGTGCAATGAAGTAAAACTACTAGTTATTTTTTTTCACCTCGGAAGGGCAACTTGAGTCGAGAAGGGCATATGGTCAGTTGCCCGGGCAACCTGAGCAACCCCCCGTGCACGTCCCTGTGCAACTTGAGTGGAGAAGGGCATATGGTCAGTTGCCCGGGCAACCTGAGCAACCCCCCGTGCACGTCCCTGTGTGTGTGTGTGTGTGTGTATTTACAGTCGAGCTCAAAATTATTCATACCCTTTGTAAATATGACCAAAGAAGGCTGTGAAAATAAATCTGCATCATTAATACTTTTGATCTTTAATTTAAAAAATCTAGAAAAATCCAACCTTTCATTGGAGAATAATAATTTTAAAATGAGGGAAAATTTAATTATGAGAGAAATATTTTTCTCTAATAAACACTTCTCACAATTAATCATACCCTTTAATTCAATTCTTTTTGCAACCTCCCTTTTCCCAAGAGAACCGCTCTGAGTATTCACCTATAATACTATTTTTCACCCCGGGGAGGCAGCCTTTTTGGGCTTTACCTAGCTTCCTCTTCTATACGTTGCTTTAGTAATACGTGCAATTATAATATTGAGTCATAGCCGCAGCAAATTTAACTGCTCATGCTATCATGTATTTTGTTGGGCTATCTGTCGTTTTCTGTGCTTTTCACTGCTTCTATTTATGTAAAGCTGCTTTGAAACAATTGACTTTTGTGAAAAGCGCTATATAAATAAAATTGAATTGAATTGAATAATGCCTGATGAGTTTGGAGAACACCTGACAAGAGATCAGAGACCATTCCTTCATGCAGAATCTCTCCAGATGCTTCAGATTCCAGCTCCATGTTGGTGCTTCTTCTCTTCAGTTCATCCCACAAATTTTCTTTAGGGTTCAGGTCAGGGGACTTGGATTGTCATGGCAGAAGCTTTGTTTTGTGCTCAGTGACTCATTTTTGTGTTAGTTTTGGATAATTGCCCTGATGGAAGATCAAACCATGGCCCATTATGATTTCTAACAGGGACAGACAGGTTTTGATTTTTTTATCTGTTGGTATTTCATTGAATCCATGATGCCATGTATCTGATCAAGATGTCCAGGACCTCCAGCAGAAAAATAGACCCACAACATTAAAGATACAGCAGTATATTTAATTTTACACATGGGGTACATTTTACAACACTCAAACTTTAAAATGTACCCCATGTGTAAAATGAAATGTACCGCTGTATCTTTAATGTTGTAGGTCTATTTTTCTGCTGGAGGTCCTGGACATCTTGATTCTTGTGTACAGAATACAAACATGCAAATATTTTATGACTTGTTTTTATAAGTTTATTTTTTCTGTTACAAAGTAGAAGGATTCTCTGGGTCTATTTGTACAGTACCTAGATGTTTTAATCTAAAAACATTGAGCTATTACTATGCCAAACATTTAATCGTATACTGTGTTTAACGGGACAGTAAGTAGAATTTCCCCCATCTAGTGGTGAAATTGTATTTTGGATTCAAACAAATAGTGCTCTCTAGTGCCTCTCTTTTCCAAATGCGTGTTGCAACTACGGTAGCCGTTATGTACTCACCGTTCTCCTTGTCGGTTTCAGCGGTTTCACGTGTTCTGAACGAAAAAGCGTTGTGGAAACGCGTTGCGGTAGGCTAGTGCTTTTTGTTCCTCTCTGCTATTATAGTTTCTAAATATGGCAAAATGACAACAAAGCCTTCTTGGACTTAACCGTTCAATGTAAATACAGAGAAGAAATGCTAAGCTTACAAAGAAAAGTCAGATAATTGACAGAGGTAATTTGACACCAATGAGGACATATTTTGACTAATAAAATACTTCATATTGTCCCTTTAATAGTTAAAATAATCAGAGAAGCATGATGTGGTGATGGTCCATAAACTGTATTTAATGACATACCTTTAATTAAATCCCTCCACCAGTACTGCATCTAAATTTTATTTTAAACTCCTAAGACCCAAGCTTTGGTTTGTATTTTTTTTAGCTATTTGGAGTTAGTAAGAACCAGTAAATATAATAACCAAATATTTTTCTTTGAACATGAAGCAGTGTAATTGTTCACGTTTGTGTACAACAGGTTACAGTTACACAAAATTAATTATTATGGTGCAAACAATAAACAAATGTCTGGAGGTTAATATAAAAACACCTGGAAAATAAGACTAAATTGTTATATTTGCTTAAATGTGGGGGAAAAAAATGTCATCCTATTTTGACCTGATAGTTTGATTATTTCATTACCTTCTTAAGAAAAATGGTAGTCAAGTATTATCCATATACATTTTTATGATACAATGAGACTAGTGTAATTTAATTCATGCTGAAAAGAACGTCTCAATGTCCATTAGTTTTAGGGTACATGCCCCATATGTGCATCTTCTTTTTTCTCTTCATCAACTGAATGATCTTCTGGGACCCTCATTTGATTGCCTACTCTGTAAGTGGGAAAACACATCCATGATCTTTACATCTAGGCTACTAAAAAGAAATATTAGAAGGAAAAAACGGCAATACCCTAACAGACTACCAGTTGTACTAGCTCACAGATCATGGGTTCAATCCCACTGATCGCACATATCAGGCATGAAAACGGGTCAGGGGTAAAAAAGGTGAGAAGAAAGGGGCGACATGGCCTCTGATGGGGCCGCGAGGTGGGAGGACTCCCCCAGAATAAATATTACGGCCTCATAAGGGGACATGCTGTAACTTAACTTGTTTATTCTTCAGGCATGTGATTGGCCAAGGACAAAAAAGAAGGAAAGAAGGAAGGAACCCAACATCCCAGCAGAAACAAAATGCACACCATAACATAAGCAAAAAATACATTATGACCATTATTTCAATTTTTAATTCTGACGGATAATTTAGATTGTAAATTTCAAATGTAAACATTTGACTAGTAGCAGAAACAATGTTTAATTAAATGGGTTAATAAATATGGAAAGCTGTGACAAGTAGCATTCCCTTACAATTTTACATCTGCAATAATTTTATGTTGCCATAATCTGACCATCAGTCACAAGGCCATACAATTTTAAGTTGGCCTTGGAATAGGGTGGACCTGCAGGCCTACATATAATTTAAAATTACTTAATTTTACAATATACATTATGGTTATACATTACATTATAATTTTACAAACTACATTATGGTTTTTGAGTGATGGGTTGAATAATTTTCAGATCAGCAAGAAAGTGATGTGGGAAAATAAAAGTACAAATCAAGAAATTACAAGCATATAAAATAGAAAAGAACAAAGTTACAAATAAAGTAAGATACAACAGTATTGATTAGGTAGAGAAACAGTATCACATTAATATAACACTGTTTTCATTCTATAAATTAAATATAACTGATCTTTTTTAAAGCTATAAAGGTGATTTTACTTTTGTCTTCTGTAGTTTTATTAACATAATGACACAAACATAAGCATTTCTAATAAGAGGAACTGTCCCTTTAACACCGGTGGAGAAGCGCTGATCTATAAACTGACACATATGATCAACTGCTCACTTATAATATACGACTGTTTTTATGAGAATATTTGCCGAGACTGTGGTATTACAAGTTAATTTGTACGTATATCTCCTGTCAAGCCCAAAGGTTATGTGTTTGTGTGGTTTTTGAAACGCGCGTTTCAGTGCGTGGGCTATTGAGTTTGTGCACGTATGCCCACCGAAAACAAATCACTTTAGCATCTTTGTCGCTTAAATAGTCTTAAACGTTACTGTAAACGATAAACTTTCTTATAAACAGTATTAGTAGCAGTATGTTCTAATTAACAGTATTTCATGCAATATTTAGCAGGTTTACCATATTTACATTTAAGTACTTACAGCCGTAGACTAGTAGACCAATGGGACTTACAAGCGAGGAGTATGTCCATAATTCGTACCAATCCATTCCAACAAAAAATCTTTTAGGTCACTTTGCAGTGTCAGTCTGTGTAGATGTTGTTTTAATTGATTGACGCCTTAGAATTCTACAGTTATAGTTTTACAGAGTTTTGTGTTGAATTTACGTCCCGAAGGCAGTCGCTCTATGCATCTTCAACAAGCGTGTATGATGAAGAACACAGAAAGACGGATGACATCACAGTAGCGCGAGAGCCGTTCAAAAGCAGACTTCCTTTTATGGCTTCTCGATTCACTCTTGTGATACTTTGATGTTACCTGCCTGTCGGTTTTCGCAGCGCAGCATGAACTCAAACAAACCTAATGTCTGGGATACATGTTGGATGACGGCGAAGGGCGCGTCTACAAACAACACGTTTACCCCCCATCCAAAAATGTTTTCTCATCGAATCTACATGATTCACGTGGGTCACCTTTTTTGGCTTCAAAACGGCAAATTTCGCCGAAAGGTAAGGGATTTTCATGCCTGACATATACTCTAAAAATGGTCTGATGTTTTTAACCCCAGCGTTGGGTAAATATTGGACAGAACACATTGATGGGTTTAAAATGACCCAATGCTGGATTATTTCAACCCAACTGCTGGGTTATTATAACCCATGGTTGGGTAACAACAACCCAGCATTGGGTAAATTTTAACCCATCTTGGTGTTCTATCCAATTTTTACCCAACTCTGGGTTGAAAATAACCCAGGATTTTTTTAAGTGTACTGATAAAAAGTATAACTTAAGTCACTTTGAATAAAATCATCTGCTGGATACATAAAATGCAAAATGTAACTGCAGTATACATTTTAAAAGTGATCTTTAACAGTACCTGACAGTTACTAAAACAGTTACTAATACAGATGCCTTACCTCAGCCTCACTTCAGGGTCCTAAAATGAAAACAGAGCAAATATAGGTGAAATCATTCAACATTTATTGAAATATTCAAAACATCTTATGTAAACAATGTGAAATATTTGTGTTAAATTTTACATGTTGCATTGTTGTTTATAAACTTTTTCCCAGCCAGCGTTAAAAGTTGCCAGCCAGAACTTCACAAAAGTTTAAAGGGCGTGTTGCAGGGTTAATTTTTCAATGAATTTGTGCAATTTGCTTGTTGGTAATAAACATTTAAACTGTTATCCACTGTATTTTATGTTGTTGGGTATCACAAAACAGAATATAATACGAAAAAGTAAAGCAGTTTGCAACGATTCTCCTTTCCCACACATTGCATTGCATTAAGTCACCTTGGGGAGAGAATTTAACAAAGCCCGCCTTTAGAGCATTGAGAGTGACTAGAGAGACGAGAAGAGACAGTCAGGGTTCTTGCAGGTTTCAGCAAGTTAAATTTAAGACCTTTTTAAGACCTTTTAAGACCATTATGAGTAAAATTTAAGACCAACACGACACATTACTAGAAGCATTCAAATGATCTCAGAAATTCTCAAAACGTTCTATTTTTATTGATTCAGTTATAGAAAAATATAAAATGAACGCAGTTTTAAAACAGATAATCAAAATACATGGAAATACATTATGCTTAACTCTATTAGACTGCGAGTGTTAGCACCGACAAATTTTACCCATAGCCCTTTAGGAAGAGACTTCTGACAATAGAAGCCCTAAAATGGCTCATAGTGAGCCATTGAAATACATTGAGTTAGAGGCAAAGAGCTGTGATTTTTCTTAATTAATAGTCAAGAAATGCATTGATTTACATTATTTATACATCACACTAATATGTGTAAGTAGTATTTTTATAAAATTCTATCAACAAGGTTTTTTGATAAATAAAATCCACTAATATTAGATCAGTTAGTATGGTCAGCTGCTGGTTTGTGCTTAGTTTTACACTGCCTCATACAACTTTAAAGCTTTAAAATGCATTACACTCTGTAGTACGTAAGCTTATAGGGGAGGTTTCCCAGACAGGGATTAGACTAGTTTTAAGAGCAATTTGCACTGACATATCTTAAAATACATCAAAATGCACACAAGTAATGGTTTAAGTAATTATGTCATAATTAAACTAAGGCCTAGTCCTGGTTTAAGCTAATCCCTGCCCAGGAAACCACCCCATAATGTTTAATGTACAACTGACTGTGTGCTGTGTATATATCTTGTGCCTGTTTATAAATATACAAAGAACAAAAGATCACTTTCAATTATTATTAATCCCTAAAAGCAATAATATATGCATTTTATTAAACAAGTTATTAATAAATTAATGTATTGCATTTTATTGAATACAGAATCACAGAGCAAAAAAAAACACTCCACCCATACGTTTTATGCATAAATATGCACTATATACCGCCATCAGGTTTAATAGCCTCTCTAATTACACAATAACGGATTAATCTGCATTAAGAAAATGAAATTTACCATTAAAAGCCTGTTTGATATGTGTTGCTAACGTTATCCACTAAGACCGTTTCTCAATCCGAAGGCTGTAGCCTCCGAAGGGTCGCATTTCAGAATATTAACTTTGAAATTAACTTTAAAACATTATTCAACTTATTATTCTTAGTTAATGGTTAATTGTTGTAATATGCTTATGACTTGCGAATGTAATGCTCAGTTAACGTAAATAAACCAGGCGATGCCGTATGCAGCAGCCTGCCTATGCGCAAGGGCTCTGATTCTACCGCTGTTCATTTAACCGTAACTCCTGAAGCATTTGCGCAATCAAAAAGTATGAATTGTTCCTAAAAGACGATAATTGCACTTTTTTGAAATATATGGTTTATTACGGTACTTTCTTGCTTTCCGTCTGCCAATCGCTGTGTTTGTGGAGAGCTGAAGGGAAAGCGCGTTAGGTTCGAGTGCATTGCAGCAGAGAGCAATATTAAAGTCTTAAATATAAAACTGTGTAACACTAAAGTTGACACGCTGTTGGTGGCTCGTGACTCGACGGCCCGACTGTTTAAGTTGATTTTCAATAAAGCAGCATTGATTTTTGTTCGCTTCTGTGTCCTCTATGTTTCAGAACCTGGCAAATGCTCAGGTAAGCCACGGGCTTATAAATTAACCCGAAAAAGATTTTTGCTTATATTTAACATTCTGAATTTTAGACTTTTTAAGACTTTTTAAGACCCCGCGGGAACCCTGTACAGTATGCAGATTAGAGATAAGTACATAGATATAGATAGACTATATATCTATATCTATATACACTCACCGGACACTTTATTAGGTACACCATACTAGTACCGGGTTGGACCCCCTTTTGCCTTCAGAACAGCCTTAATCCTTCGTGGTACAGATTCAACAAGGTACTGGAAACATTCCTCAGAGATTTTGGTCCATATTGACATGATAGCATCACACAGTTGCTGCAGATTTGTTGGCTGCACATCCAGAGCACGAAGTGGGGACTGTGGGGGCCATTTGAGTACAGTGAACTCATTGTCATGTTCAAGAAACCAGTCTGAGATGATTCGCGCTTTGTGACATGTCGCGTTATACTGCTGGAAGTAGCAATCAGGGAATGGGTACACTGTGGTCATAAAGTGATGGACATGGTCAGAAACAATACACGATGCTCAATTGGTACTAATGGTCCCAAAGTGTGCCAAGAAAATATCCCCTACACCATTACACCACCACCACCACCATCCTGGATGTATCCATGCTTTCATGTTGTTGACACCAAATTCTGACTCTACCATCTGAATGCAGAAACTCATCGAGACTCATCAGACCAGGCAACGTTTTTCCAATCTTCTATTGTGCAATTTTGGTAAACCTGTGTGAATTGTACCCTCAGTTTCCTGTTCTTAGTTGTCAGGAGTGGCACCCAGTGTGGTCTTCTCCTGCTGTAGCCCATCCACCTCAAGGTTCGACGTGTTGTGCATTCAGAGATGCTCTTCTGTATATCTCGGTTGTAACGAGTGGTTATTTGAGTTACTGTTGCCTTTCTGTCAGCTTGAGGCAGTCTGGCCATTCTCCTGTGACCTTTACCATCAACAAGGCATTTGTGCCCACAAAAATATCCGCTCACTGGATATTTTCCCTTTTCGGACCATTCTCTGTAAATCCTTGAGATGGTTGTGTGTGAAAATCCCAGTAGATCAGCAGTTTCTAAAATACTACGACCAGCCCGTCTGGCACCAACAACCATGCCACATTCAAAAAGTCACTTAAATCACCTTTCATCCCCATTCTAATGCTCGTTTGAACAGATCGTCTTGACCATGTCTACAGGTCTGCCTAAATGCATCAAGTTGCTAACATGTGATTGGATGATAAAAAAAAATTGCATTAACGTGCAGCTGAACAGGTGTACCTAATAAAGTAGCCGGGGAGTGTGTGTGTATATATGTATATATGCATACATACATACATACATACGTTCTGTCTTTTCTCGGTCAAATAGGCACAAAATTCTAAATTTATGTTACATTTCGACTACAAATATGACCCACTTTCAATAAAGATTAATGTTTCTATCGATTAAATTTCCCTTTAAACTCACACACACTCATCAAGGTGCACTCATTGATAGGGCTGTGCGATTTAAGGAAAATATCTTATTGCACTTTTTCTGCCAGGAATTGCAATTGCTATTCGATTTGCGATTAAATTTCGAGCAGATGCAATGGGCATCTGCCTCTTTAGATGGTTAGATCATACTGATACTGCTTATGGGTCTGGTGATTTAACTGCATTCTTATGTTTTTGTTTTGTTTTGTTTTTTTGTGAAAATAAGGAAACAAAAACAAAGAAATTAAGAATATAATTAACACTTCTTATTGTATGAAATGTAAAATGGTCTTTAGCTTGGACTAACACTGTACTAACACTTCATTATAGCTGCAACTTTAACAACAAGTTAAAATATTTAAATGGGTAACTGAGTTTTACTGGAAAGATTTGTATGCATGTTTGTTTTTTTGTAAACAAAGAACTGTAATACTCAACTTCAAAATATTAAATAGCTACATTTGGGATTTTTAAAATGAATATAAAATCCAAATGCGTTCAATGTCATGTCATTTCATTCAAGTGACATTAGCAACCCAGTTAAATGGTATTTTAGTTTTAAATAAGGAGCCGGGCTTGTAAGCATTGTTGGGCGTGTGTGTGTAAAGTTTTAACGCATCATCCGTTTTGGGAGACGCGGGCGTGAAGTCTTGCGATGCGGACTTTAGGGTTGTAGCGGTATACCGGTATGGCGGTATACCATGATATTAACTTTCACGATTATCATACCTTAAACATTTGCTTATACACAGTTTTGGGAAAAAATAATAAAGCAGATCTCACCTGCGCTACTGCACACACGCAACTTAATTCGGCTTGACTGCTAGACTCCTCCACTCGTTTTATGTACAGCAGAGAAAATGTCAGAGACTACAAATTCTAACCTCTATCCCCCACCAGAAAAAAGTTAAAATCTACAGGATGGAAATACTGTGGGTATCCAAAAAACAAATGCAGGGTTGTTCTTTAAGATGGATATCCAGTTTGCAAGAAATGTGGACGAAGAGTGGCTGCAAAAGGAGACACTAAAGCCCATTTAAGTGATTACAGATCAATTTAAGTTGACTATACTTGATTATAGTTGATATATAATAAAAACTATACTCACTCACTATTTCACTCACTATATGATGATGTGAACAAATGAATATATCCAGAGTAGCTCTGAGATAATTTAATAAGTATTTCATTATTTTATTTAAAAAAATAAAATTAGAAATAGTAATAAATTAAGAATGAAGAATCAAAGTTAATTTTTTTCAAAAGTGTTTTTTTCCCAAAAAAGTTTGACATAATAAACCATATGTTCAACCCAAACCCCCTATCTGTTTTTTATTAATTTAAGGGTCATTGTAGCTAATGATTATAATAAAGTAAGTGTTTAATACTGCCAAACCGTGAAACTGTGATAGTTTCTGAGACGATTATCATACCATGGAAATCTCATACCGTTACAACCCTAGCGGACTTGCGGAGACAGGCGGGAGTATTTAATAAGCGAGACACAGGCTGCGCGTGTGCATCAAGTTTAAACACCTTGTATGTTGTGGAAGACGCGCGCGCAAAGTCTTGCAATGCGGAAACAGGCGCGAGTATTTAACAAGCATTGAGAGACACAGGCTGCGCGCATGCTTTAAATTGAAACCCCTCGTCAGTTTAGGAGAAGCACTGTTTTGGTTGACGTGCCTCTCACGGAGAAAGCACAGCCATACTTGCGCTCGCTCAATTGGTTAGACTGTCACAAAGCATATTTCTCAATTCGCATCATATCGCATCCTTTCACAATTTGCTAATCGCAACGTTTCCCATCGCGATTGCGGTTCGATTTCGATTAATCGCCCAGCCCTACTCATTGATTTCACCTGTATGCCTGCTGTTGTATTAATGTATGCGTCACGGTGCGTTAGGTTAGTTCACCGTCATACTCTCTATTGTATTACACTGCACTGTGCATTTAGTTAATTCTTAGATGAATCGCGATTCGGACGTGGGCTGATTCTGAATCGATTCTTTACAAAATACGTTATCAGAACCAAAAGGCGGAACTCAACTGGGGGAGCGGTGCTGCACACGGACAACTTAACTCTTTCACCGCCAGCGTTTTTAAAAAAAGTTGCCAGCCAGCGCCAGCGTTTTTCATGATTTTCACCAAAGTTTAATGCCTTCCAGAAAATGTTCTTCTTTAAATATATAAACATACAATATACCAAATGAAAGAACAGACCCTCTGCTTTCAAACAAAAAAAAACGTTTCATCCTACCTTTAGTGGTTCTTTTGCAATCAGCTTTTGAATATGGGTAGGTTTTTGCAAAAACACCATATTTTGAGCAAAAAGCAGAGATAATTCCATTTTTGTGACGGACTTTTCATAGAGATCCGATTCAGAGCGATCTTTAAAACAGACACGGACATGCAGCAGCTTGCCATAGGGCAATACTTCCGGTTTTAAAAAGTTGCGGAAGGGCGCCACCTGGTGGATATAGCGGTATTGCGGAAAGACGGAAAATCTCGTCATTGGCGGGGAAGCGTTTTCTCTTAATTGACGAGATATCTCGTCAATGGCGGGGAAAGAGTTAAGAGAGTGCGCACTGCACGAGCGCATAGCAGAGCTTACAAGAGCAAAAGAGAAAGAAATAAGATCTATAACAGCCCTGTTTGACTCATTCTAAACTGCAAGAAAACAAGATACACTTTGGGATAGTCTTGCTCTGCCTTTTCTCTGTTCAGTGAGCGGCAGGGAGAAACAGCGCATTTAATTTAATGACTCTTCTGACTGTGCAATAGCGTTTATAAAACGAATATACTTCTGTAAAAATATGCACAAAGTTTGTTATTCAGTCGCTGGAAGCGCTGCATTATATAAATACAGTAATACTGCCGATCACGGTGTATAATGATGATGCTAGACGCTTAACGTTTCAGTTTGTGGAAGTTAATGCCGGTTAACAGGGGCGATTCTAGGATTTTCATTTTAGGGGGGCTCAGCCCCCAGTAAGGGTATGATTAAAAAAATATTATTTGACTATTAGGGTAGGGTTGTATACTACTAACCTTATTGCAACCCACTATTCCATTGTATTCCCTGTGTTTCATATGGGACTAGAACATTTTCAGTTGGGAATGGAGATTTTTTTACAATGAAGAGTTCCTGATTCATTATTCACTGTGCAAATACACGACACACGTTTCCAGTACAAACACATTATTTTACTTTTTTTTACTGTTTGATTGTCATTTATCTTATAGGTTAATATTATTAGTTGATATAGCCACTGTGTTAATCTGGGAACAAATTTATACACATCTAAAATATAGAAAAGGGGACTGACCAACAAGTGATCAACCTTAATACTGAGTTGTCAAGATGCAGTATGATGTGATTTTCAGGACAGGATTTAGATTAATCCAGGACTAGGCCTTAGTTTTATTAGGATGCTTATGTAGTTTTTACAAGCATGCCTTACAAAAATAGTACAGGTGTCCATCTTGAGACAAAACAATGTGACTGAAGATATGTTAAGATATGTTGTGCAAGCTACTTTTAGTTAAGAACTAAAACTCAAACAGGCATTTTAGTCTTGAACTGGGAAACAGGCCCTATGTCTATACTGTAGTAGGTGAACCCTTAAAAACTTACTAGGAATACACAATAGGGGTTTTCACACTGCGCTTAACCCTGGGTTATCTTCATTCTAAACCCCGCTTTTAACCCTGGGTTAAGGTGCGTTTCACACCTGTAATTTGAAAGCGGTGTTAGCACCGCTTTTTACCCAGGGTTATGAAACCCTGCTCCAGAGCAGGGTTAGCACCACATTTGTGGTGTTAACCCCGCATTGCGGTGCCAAAGGCATGCAGTGTGAAACGAAGCAGGGTTAGAATGTTATGACCCTAATTAAACACAGCTGAAGTAGCTAATCAAGGTGTTCAGGGTTGCTTGATAATTACAGACAGGTGTGTTGGAGCTGGGTTGGAGACTCCTGACCCAGGGTTTAGGAATGCACAGTGTGAAACGTCAAATTATGAATACCCAGGGTTATCTCTTAACCCCTGGTTAAGTTTGAACAGTGTGAAACATGCAAAAAATAACCCAGGATTCCGTTAACCCTGGTTTCAGAATAACCCAGGGTTAACAATTTCAGGTGTGAAAAGCCCTAATGTATACTACCATACCACAGACAAATACACAGGTGGCATACACTTTTTAAAAGGAAGGAGTTCAAATGTTGAAATATTAATATTTTAAATGAAACAAACATATTTAATAATCTATACTTCACTTATATGCAGAGTTGGGTATAACGCGTTACTATGTAACGCATTACTGTACTCTAATTACTTTTCCTGATAACGCAGTAACGTAACGCTTTACATTTTAAATGTATGTAATTTGATTACAGTTACCAATGACAACAAAATTACGTTACTAGCGTTACAAATTAAGTGTTGAAAAATTAATTGAAATGTATTTTAAAATGACGTTTTGCCGTTGCTCAGCAACGTCTGTTAACGAGCATGCTCGCAGAGTCTGTTAACGAGCATGCGCGCAGCGTCAGTTAACGAGCATGTGCATACCGGTGTCATGGAGACGCAAGCAAATGGATGCTGTGTGAGCGGTGGTTGATCATTCAAGTGGAATACAGACAATACATGTCCAAAAAAGTGGGCTTTGCGCGATGACATCTGGTCTGCCAGAAGCGATTGTACAGGTGTGTTTTTAAATTACTAATGTACAATAAGGTTTTCTTTGTTAACATTATTTAACTATGTTATTTAATCATGAGCTCAATGCGTGCACTTGCATTAATTAATCATATGTTTATTTAAACAATTACCAAAACAACTTTTGATTGTTATATTTAACGAACTAACATGAATATTAACATTCTTTAACTTGACCAAAAAGCCTAGCGAATGCGATGACGTAACTCTAGTTTCTGTCTCCGCGACCGCGAATGAATGTGCATAGATAGATAGATAGATAGATAGATAGATAGATAGATAGATAGATAGATAGATAGATAGATAGATAGATAGATAGATAGATAGATGTTAATAAATGTAGAATGTTTAATGAGAAATGTTAAACATGTGTAACTTATTATAAAAGCTACAAATATTTCTGCATCATTATGACCAGTAATTTTAGGAGTGTGCAAATCACACCAAAATAGCTTTAAGCATTCAAATATGACCTTCATTGTCTCGTCTCTTGTCTCCACCCCCTTCTTCTCCCTGTTAATAGTTTAATCATTAGTTCATTACCCTCACTTGTTTTCTCCTTATCCTGTTTAGTTTTTCATATTTAATGCCATTGTGTTCTTAGTCCTGTGCTCGTTCATTTTGTACTGTTACTGTGTGATTCTGTCTAGTGTTAGAATCATAGTCAAGTCTAGTTTAAGTCATCTGTCAGTATTTGTTCTGCCCCCACGTGGGCTCTTGTTTTGTCTGTGTTATAATAAAGTGTTTTCTGTTCACCCCCGTCATCGCCTGCGTTTGGGTTCATCCGTCCTTGTTTCTGACAATTTCACTTTGTAGCTTTTTTACATTTGATGTTGTCAAAGTAACTTAAAAGTAATTAGTAATTAGATTACTTTTTGCATGTAGTAATCAGTAATGTAATCAAATTACAATTTTAAAGTAGTAATTAGTAATTTGTAGTGGATTACTTTTTTTTAAGTAACTTACCCAACACTGCTTATATGTGACCAGTCACGGAAAGTAGGGACACAAGTCGGATCTGGGGCATTTTGAGTTATTCATAGATTCTGAAAGTGCAGTTTCTAAGGAAATCTGATAAGATTTGGAGAAGTTGTGGCCATTTGAATGTAACACATTCAAGAAGGAGAATGCTGAGAAATTTGAGAAAGAAAAAAGTTAACACTCTCCCTTTTCCCTGGCTGGAGAGACAATAGGGCTCATTTACATCTCATTTAGCTAAGCCATACCCCCTGTAAAGCCGTTTTGAGGTACAGATGTTAACATTCTAGAATTCTAGCATCATATATAGTATTTTATTACAGAAGTCTGAATGAACAACATGCAAAAATAAACAGGACTTTTACCTTTGTGGGGATCACAAGTCGAATCCAGTCTGTTACAGATGTGTGAATCATCCAATGATTTTTGTCCACAAATGCGTATAATCCGTGAAATATAGATATATAGTCTATTGTTTACATCAGATTTCGCATGAACTTCTGGCAATACAATATAATATACAATCTGAGGACTATTTAGATCGTAACATGTAAGAGTATATCAGATTACAGTCCGGTATTTGCGTTCCGTTAAACACGTGAACACGCCTTCAAATTTTGTATTTAAAATAGGGTCTCTGTGTAACTTATGAGTTTGACCTCATGCTGCGCTGCAAGACGCGGTACTTTGACGTCATCCGACTGCAGCGCCCCATAAAGTCAGTGACAAGGCTGACGTACGATGCGGCTGACTGTTATTTGTTCCGCCCCAGCTTCTTTTATCTTTCTTTTGTGCACCCGAGCTTCAGTCTGGGGAGACGCACACTATAAGTTTGAAAAAAATAAATAAAACTAAGCAAACATGTCTGAGGAACATGGCAGCCGCGTCACTACAAGTCACGTGACTTCACGCTCGAGCCGGAAGAGAAGACAATGCTGAATAAAGTCGTAATTCTTGCTATTTTTGGACCAAACTGTATTTTCGATGCTTCATCACAATCTCACTGACCCACTGATGTCACATGGACTACTTTGATGATGTTTTTATTACCTTTCTGGACATGGAAACCGTACATAGATTTACAATGGAGGAAACAGAAAGCTCTCAGACTAAATCTAAAGTTAAAACATCTTAAACTGTGTTCCGAAGATGAACGGAGGTCTTCCGAGTTTAGAACGACATAAGGGTAAGTCATTTATGACATTATTTTCAGTTTTGGGCAAACTATCCTTATTGAGTAGTTACGCTGTTCCCTGTGGGGGCGGAGGCGAAAACACAAGCTTATCCAGTATGTAAATATACACACAGACAATGACGCCCCCCGCTGCACGCTAGAATCTCTGGAAAAACAAGCCTATTTTAACCGCAAAATGTACGCTTTTAAATATACATAAACTGCTATCTCAAACATGGAGAGGCTTCTTCGTGATCTCAACTAACAGATTCTGCAATAAAACAAAAATCACAAATTTTGAAAAAAAAACTTTGATTCTCATTTTCTCGAAACTTGTGCTGCCGACTTGTGTCCCTGGTTTCCGTGATGGGTCACATATTATTCGATTTAAAAAAGTTATTTTAAAGAACTGCAAATATAAGGTGAAATGGCCATAAAAAGCTTGATTTGCACTTTTGATCCAGTTTTTCCACAAAAAACAAGTTTATAAAAGGATAAACTTCACAATCACCCAGTGTTTCGCTGCATGAAATTATCTGCCTGATGTGTTCAGAACAACAACTGTACATAAAGCAATGCATCACACCAGCACCTGACTTTAAAACATGTAACGTTAATCCGGAATATATAGGCGCGTGTCTTTTAATGGTAACTTGACTGACCTGCTCCCTTCTTGGCGAATATTTCTGTGATTTTGCAACACCTCGCTGCGTCTGTCTCTCTCTGCTTCTCCTTTGCGCTGCATATTTGTAAGATAAAGCCAAAAAGACAGTAGGTTGCCGCCGTTAGGTCATCTGGTGGCATTTTCGCACCGTGATTGACTGACTCGTGGATTTTAAGTGGTCCGTCATTCATTCATATCATATAATTTCACATGTCAACCTGAGCTGACTACACAGCGGGTCAGAACAGCCGCCAGGCCAAAATGGCCAGTACGCCCTGCACCCCCCCCCCTATACGACTGATGTTCGCTCTGCTCGGCCCCCCTGCGGATTTAAAAACGCGCTAAGTCCATGCTGACTCAGATCAGGGGAGGAGCCGAAACTTGACGCAGCATGCCGCCTTTTCTAAAGAGTTTTTATAGGGGACTGAAGCGATCACAAATTAATGAATCAAATAATTTTTTAGGGGGGCTGGGCAGAATTTCTCAAAAGGGCCTAGTGACGCCCCTGCCGGTTAACATATAGAATTAATACGTCACGTTTAATTACTATTTTTACTGGTTTTAATGTCTTACAACAAAAACAGGACATATATGTATATAAGAATGACATTATTTATCCATTAGTTGCATTAAAGTACAGTATATGACAGTTCAGAGACTAGTAGCAAAAGCACAAACATTAACCTGGCTTTGAGCGCAAATGTGACGTAATGACGTCAAAGATATGCAAATTAGTACGTCAAGAATCGATTCTGAATCGAATCGAGACCCTAAGAATCGATTCTGAATCAATTCACGAGGGTCCAAGCGATTCCCACCCCTACTAAACATTTTCTGACAGTTAACTCCATCTTTATTTTCACGTTCACAACACAAACTTGTCAGCATCTGCCTTTAACTCTTTCCCCGCCATTGACGAGATATCTCGTCAATTAAGAGAAAACGCTTCCCCGCCAATGACGAGATTTTCCGTCTTTCCGCAATACCGCTATTATCCACCAGGTGGCGCCCTTCCGCAACTTTTTAAACCCGGAAGTATTGCCCTATGGCAAGCGGCTGCATGTCCGTGTCTGTTTTAAAGATCGCTCTGAATGGGATCTCTATGAAAAGTCCGTCACAAAAATGGAATTATCTCTGTTTTTTGCTCAAAATATGGTGTTTTTGCAAAAACCTACCCATATTCAAAAGCTGATTGCAAAAGAACCACTAAAGGTAGGATGAAACGTTTTTTTTGTTTGTTTGAAAGCAGAGGGTCTGTTCTTTCATTTGGTCTATTGTATGTTTATATATTTAAAGAAGAACATTTTCTGGAAGGCATTAAACTTTGGTGAAAATCATGAAAAACGCTGGCGCTGGCTGGCAACTTTTTTTAAAAACGCTGGCGGTGAAAGAGTTAAACAAGCTAACAGTGAACAAAAAAGAACATGTGTTTAGAGTAATGTTTTTATATGAATAGGTTATTTTCATTTTACTGAACAAACATAGGTGCTTGATAAAAATGCTATTTTTAGAATTTCATATGGATCTGTTTTTGCTATGTCTGTAACGATTAATCGTGCAAATGAGCATTTTCTCAATGCATGAATTTGAATGAATTACGGTGAAATGCCGCCACATCCAAAAGCCAGAGGGTGCTCTCATGCAGAAACTTCAATTGTGCCATAGAAGAAGTAGCATTACAAACCTATTCCAGGAAATGTCTAAAATAATATTTATATCGCTGTTCTTCAGATTGTTTCAGGTATTATTATGATAATAAAGAATATATTGAATAATTGTGTTTGACCAGTGTTGCTTTTTTATATGCACGTTATAAACGACGGATTTTAGATTGATAAGGACTTCCTACTGACCAAAACGCCATAGAATATGCACAAGCTGCGCATGAAACACAGAACCGCAGCCTTGTGATTCAGAATCGATTTTAGACAGGTCTTTTTAATGGGACACGCGATTTATCGTTACAGCCCTAGTTTTTGCAAATCAAGGGAACAAATGAAAATAAAATATAATCCCATTTTTATTTGTACGCATTTTCTACACTTTAGTGAGGTGTCCGGATTTGTGTATAAATGCAAGACGTCACTTTATGCTGTTCAATTTTTTAGTTTTGTGTTCATGTGTTGTTTCTAAGGTTTGCAGGAATTGTAACTGCTTGCACAAGAGCGCATATATAAAAAAATTACCATTAATAGTTTTCAAACAGGCATTACTGTGACACTTACTATTACATATTTTTTCAGGTTGGAGCTATAATTCCTGTATGCTGCGTTTTCAGTAAGTTGTGGTGCACAAAGCATGCATCTCATTATGAAACTATTCTTTTTGACACATATAAAACCTAACTTAGCCTCTCCAAAGTCCAATACTACTTATATACTATATATATAAATAAATGAATAAAAGAATTCTATGAGGTATTCTGTTTCTATTTGGCTATATGTGGCTAAGCCTCGAGTCATGACATAAGCACTTAGTTTCACACTGTACATGTCTGGCAACGCAATGTGAGGTTAACCCCGTAAAAGCAGTGCTAACTCTGATTTAGAGCACTAAAATACGATGATAACCTCCCTTCAAAATTACAAGTGTGAAGCATTCCTTAACCCAGGGTTAAAAGCAGGCTTAGATTAATACAACCTGGGGTTAAGAGCAGTGTGACAAAGTCTGTACTGTTTTTATTGACCTGAATAACTGGGTTAAATGTTTTGCTGCACACAGCAATAGAAACATAAATAGCAAAACAATGAAAAGCAAGCTTCACAAGCACTGGGGACTAAATTAGACACAATCCATCTTTCAATTAGTTATTAGAACTTCTTATTTCACATAAATAAAAGGCATCATGCGTAGTATTCATTAAATATTTCATTACAGCTCTACTGTAGATTGAGTTCACTTAATATGACATTACCAGTCGTCCAGGCTCTATGACAGCAGCAAGGGAAGGTGGTGTTCTGGCAGTCAGCAGCGGGGCCAGTGATTTGGGGGCAACTCCATCTTGCTCTGCTTTATCCAACATGACTAGCTGCTGAGTGATAGAATCCATTTCTTCTTGAAGTTTTTCAGTGTGGACGCTGATCTCAGAAATACTTTCAGCAGCCTGGGCAGTAAGGAATGCCTCCTTCAGATCCACCAGGTGCAGGACTCGCCACTCCTCTAGTCGAACAAGCCTGTGCAGTTCATCAAACTGCCGATTCACATACTGCTCCAGTTCTTCTGTACTCATCTGAAACATTGACAGCTCACTCTTAGATTGGCTGGTAAAACCAAAACACCAGAATAAATACCTAGAGAAAACTGTAGCAAGAAACCAAAACTCTGAAAGGTGTATTAGTGGAGAAAATAACTTCGCAAGAAACCAGACTCGACCAGGAGGCCAGTTTTCAAAATGTTGATTCTGACCAGATAAAGAAACTGACTGACTCCGTGAATGGAAGGCTTGTGACTGTTAAAGAAAAGAAGGGGGGGGGGTATATTGGTCACTGAGTTTTTTTTTAAATTTCAGAAATGATTATTTGTAAATTTAGTTTGTTTAATATTCTCACTTTAACAGGTAAAAATAAACAAGTGAGATGGAAAAATCTTTGTTTTTCATTTAGTTGCATAATAATTCTGCACACTAATAGTTGCCTAATAACGGTGTACATATAAATATTCTCTTAAAAAAGCCAAAACTTCACTTTTACTACTTAAATGTTCAGGTTTGAGGATTTGTTAACATTTTGAATTGACCAAGAGAACTGTAGCTGTACAATAACAAAAGTAATCCTCAAAATACAACTTAATAATTGTGCACACGGTGTACTGTTGATGTCTTAAGCCCGGTATACACTGTGCGATTTTAAATAGTCTTTTAGGATTGTTGCTTGCCACACTGTGATTAAGATCGTAATTAAGTCCATGTCACACTATATGATCTCAGTTTCCATCAATGTCAGAATGTACGAGTTTAAAGACTTTTAAAAATCGGACGCACGCAAACAAACGCATCCGCAGTTTTACGTCATCGATTGACGACGGCTGGGAAAACACACGATGAAGCGAAGGCTAACAAACCGGAACAACATCTACTGTTCATTTTAATCATGACTTGTCTCGAGCATAAAAAGAAGACAAAAAGAAAGGAGACGAGTACCTGGCATTTGAATTTCCAGCGCGATTTCTCTCCAGGCTGCTTCATTTTTATCCTATCATCGTACAGTGGTGATGACACGTTGTACAAACACTCTTTATTGTTTCCATAACTCCACAAGTTTCTCCTCCTGCTGTACAGTCTACCTGGTTCTTTTTTACATTCGTCTGCGTTGATTTGTTGTTGTCGCCGCACTAATTGTGTCATCGGGTTCTGTGCTTCTATTGGTTATTGAGCTGCCGGTTGTCGTAGGGAGATGTCACACAGCAGGATTGTATCTCAAAATTTCTGACACTGCCAGAATTTTGTTGGAGGATAATTTTGATCGCAACAGTCATTAATCGGCTGTCTGTGAACATGTCAAACTAGCGATCAAAGACGGCAGATTTTAGCCTGGAATTCCAGAAATTTGTCCCAGACAGCTAAATCCTGGCTGAAATCTCACAGTGTGCACCGGGCTTTAGGGTGTTTTCACATATACACTGTTTAGGTCGGCCCAAATGACGTGTCGCTCCGAGTACGGTTCGTTTGGGTCAGTGTGAATACAACAGCCGCACTTGGGTGCGCACTAAACGGCCGCTCCGAGACCGCTCTAAACAGGTGGTCTCTGAGCGGCTGTCGCCGAACTCTGGGGCGACCCACCTGTGGTGTGAACGCTGCTCGACCTCGGGCCGAACCAAATACAGGAAGTTCTCCACATGTTTGAGCCACTGGGCTTCCGTCGTGACGTGAGCCGGGTGTTATATTGTGGGTTAACAACAAACAAGCCAATCCTGGTCCGTTGCTGAGATTCGCTGTCTCCTTTACGTTTGAGCTGATGATTTTATAAATGCATAGCTGTCCTCCACACACAAATAGTGACATTACGGGCTTTTTAGCAAACGGCTTCGTGAGAAAGGCTTTAATAGAACAGCTATGCAATTTCGCGTTAAAGCAAAGAAACTTCGCAAAGACGTGCATCGTTTATCTCCACATCTTGATAGCTGCGCTGTCCCTGTCAGGCTGGTTGTCGTGGAAACGTGGGGGTGGTCATGAGACGGTAAGAGCTGTCAGAGACCAATGACAGCGCTGACCGTTGTCACATGGTGTACGGTGCGGCATTTCGAGTACAGTAAAAAAAAAATGTGAACACGGCCAGCACTAACTGAAAAATGATACAATGTATTTTGGTGCGCTCCGAGGCCGCACCACGGTGCGCACCAACATATGTGAAAACACTCTTAGGGCTCTATCATACACCCGGGCGCAATGCAACGCAATTCGCGACGCAAGTGTCTTTTGCTAGTTTCGACCTGGTACAATTATAATTTTCACGTTTAGCGCCACGTTGTTTAAAAAGCAAATGCATTTGCGCCCAACTTTGCACCCATGGGCGTCCTGGTCTGAAAACGAGGTGTGTTTAGGCGCATTGTTGGCACGTTGCTATTTTGAGGCAAGTAAAATAGACAATGCCATTGACCAACAAAAACCTGGTCTAAGGTCTAAAGTCAATGCGCAAAATTGTTTTTTGTTATTTAATGAGCGCAATATGTGCCTACAAATGGGACGACAATGCGCGTTTGTTTATCATGAATGCGCAGCAGCACACAACCCTTTTTATAATATGAAAGGACTAAAATGTAAAAGATTATTATTGAGCCTCTTGGACATAAATGAGGACCGATTAAGAGACGTTAGAGGGCATAAAGAGCAGCTTTATAACCTTTTAAACCTCCACAAAAATTCCATGATTTTAACTCTTTAATTGACAAGTTTATAAGTGGTGTCACTGATTTGGGGAAAACACACACAAAATGATAGATTTTCAATATAAAAAGTGATTGTAACCTGGATTTTTTTCTTGTCTTGGGCATGTCAAAGACTGTTAAAACATTGGCTTTGAAGCATTTTTAGTTTTTGTGTATCACCAGTTTTTATTATTTTCTCCCTCATTTATTGTTAGTGGCTGTTTTATCCCCGTTGACTTCCATTATAACCACATTTTTTGATTGCAGAGCTACGACACATTTTTATCATGGATTTCTGAAGGTTGGTGTTTCAGGGCTCAAAATTAACTTATTTGGTAGCACTGGTGCTCCCAACTTTAAAGAGTTAGGAGTAGGGATGTGCATTTATGTCATTTTTTCATTTCGATTAATCCATAAGTCTGAAGAACGAGTACTCGATTAACTGGGGGCGGGGCAATCAAAGGGGCGGGGCGTAGACGTCATGGTGAAAATGAAAATATTTTGATTAAAACTTAATTTTGAAGAAACTATGACAGAACAATGAACACATACTAGATTCCTAATGAATTAAATGTTTTTAACAGAAACCTCTAACAGGAAAAGCTGCGTGATGAAGTGAAACTAAAGGGTTAATAAACACAAACCGAAGCGCTTTCTATTTGACTCACTCTGCATAATATTAAGCCTTTATACAACATAAATATACAACGTGCATCTATCTGCATAAAATGCAAGACTTCAACTAAGGTTTCAACTAAGTTATCTAAAAAAAAAGAAAGTTTAACTCCCTTTGTGGATGTGCATCATAAACAGCGCACTTTTAAACACGTCCAGTCAAAGCTCAAGCTTCATAACATTAAGCAGCTTTAAGTGTTTTGCTATCATTTTAGCGTTTAGCTGTGTCGTTTCGTCCTCTTACCTCAGTCAAGATGTAATGGTAATGCTCGTATGGCTCTCTGGTATCTCTTGACATTTGATGTTTAAATATGAGATGATAATCCATTGAACTTTTGACGGCGCTGTACATTTTGCACCTGACTGACTGTTTCCGAAAATCACGACATCCTTTTAAACCATAGTGCCTCAGTGATGTGAGTTGTGGCTGGCTTCACGGGATCGGCGGGCTGGCGTGCTGCCGCGCATTGCGTGGATCGGCGGATTTCTGCTGTGCGGTCGCGCGGAATTATCTGTTTGTTTTTTAATCACGCATGGTAATGTTACTGATGTCATACGTCGGTCTGCGTAGCTTGACACAACGTCAAACACGCATCTCCAGACCCAGTCTTTACTACCACATGCGCTTGTAATGCTAACCAGACATCCAGTGCCGGCGCCAGCCGAGCGCTGATGAGGGGGCGTCTAAAATACCAGAGGGGGCGATCACATGAATGCATATAATTCCCCCAGCCAGAAAATACATAGGTTTGGTACATTAAGTTTTAAAGTGTTATAAACAAACATCTCTGTAATACAACCACAAAAACTACAGCTATAGTGAGCAACGTACATAGCTCTAAACAATACAACAACAACAACAACAACAACAACAAAAAAACGCATACCTAACGTTACATATTAGCACAACACTACTCATTTGATATTCAGACCCAGAGGTAGAAATACATTTTACGTAATGGTGGGGGCAGTGTTGGCAAATAGAGTTGATGGTTTTCAGCCCAAAAACGGTCCAAACGCAACATTCTATCAACATTTTGGTTCAATTTGATCATATAACGTAGTTATTTTAACTGCCACAAGTAATGCACCAAAAGCTAGCGATTAAGCAGCTAACTTAGAGTACCACAATAGCAAAATGACAATAACTCGTTTACATACAGCTATGCTGTAGGATAGGCTAATTCAAATTCGTTAATTATAAATTTAACAATGTCTTTTTTTTATCTATTTACTCCTGATAAACAGGTGTGTGAGAGAGAGAGATCGTACAGGCTTACCTTTAACGTTAAATGCAGAACAATAATAGGCTGTTGGTTGTACGTTGACTTGCAAGGATGCTGAAGAACATGAACATCTGAACTTTTCAAAACTATGTACAGTCTGGCTGAAGTTCATGGTGCCCGAATTGACTTAATGACAGCCGAACATTTGGATCTTTGCACCTGAAATGCTCCGATAATTCATCCACACCACGGCATTAAATGATGTGTGACAATCCGGAGTCCGGTTTGTAGAACTTCCAATGCTATTTTCCATATATCCATTGCTACAGGGCAGGCCCAGGTCACTCTCACACTCCTGTCTGTAAATTTTTATATAATTTCCCACTTCGACATCTTGATTTCCCTCTGAGACTCAGAACGCGGGCTCATTGTCGGCGTGCCTCAAGCCGTCAACACAAACTTGTTCAACTTCAGGCGCGGCTGCAAGAACCAACAACCACATGACGTCAAAGTACCGCGAGAACGATTCGAGAAATCATACTAAGTGTCGTTTCGTCTCGCTCTCGCGGCATTTTGACGTCTTCGCCTAATGAATTCGAACAAGCCTATAGGCTACACATGAGTGGGCGTGTGTCACGGTAGAATACATGCACACTTGTTTTTTTGTTTTGTTAAATACTTAGACTTTAAAATTCAGTTTAGGAAGACAATACACAAGGCAAACGTAATTTTTAAATAGCGCATTTTATCATTAAAATCCCATTCAACATTAATGGTGATCTGAGGGGGCGGGATAGTGCCAGTGAGGGGGCGACGCCCCCTCACGCCCCCTCGTGGCGCCGGCCCTGCAGACATCCAAATGCCGCCATATCCACAATAAATAAATAAATAAACACACATGATCATCGTTTTCGTGATCGATCATCGATGCCACGTTCGAGTGCCCATCCCTAGTTAGGAGCACCAGCAAAAATGTAGGTGCATCCATCCAAAAATTCAAAAGCACCACAACTACAATGTATATGTTAATAGATTTATTTTATTAAAAATAAAACACCACCACCAGGGTTTACACATCCTATGGCCAGCATTTAAACTTTGGTCTTCTATTTTAAAAAGGTTTTTTTTGGCAACATAGATTACTAAATGAATGCCTAAATGCTGTTGAAATAGTATAGCACCAATAATAATTTAACAATTACAGGTAACATGATTAAGATTACAATAGAAAATCTAGCAAACATGTAAAACACTGATTAATTGTGACATTACAAAAGTGACCTTAATATAGAAGGCTAATATATATTCGTATTGATAACTGCATAACCAGGATGCTATTACTACTAAATAGGCAATGTTTTAAAAATACAACAAAAACATACTGTACCATCAGCATTGTCGTGTTCCACATCAACATGGACCACAAGTGTGTTTGTTGGATGTCCATTTACCAGCGCATATCAAACACTCTTTGACAGACAGGTCGGTGTCTCCATCAAAAATGAACACATTTGTCACGACACTTCTTGTGTTTTTGGCACTTTTGCCATGTTTATGCAAGGTATGGCGCTTAAAATGTTTTGATACCGACACCAACGCCGTTTCACAGGATTTACAGTAAACACAGTAAGTTACATCGAGCCATTTTTATAGCGGAGAAACTTGAAATCTTTAAGCCACTCTCTCCAAAAGGTTTAACGTCAAGTCTTATTAGAGTCGCATTTGAATCCGGATCGTCGTCAATAATTACAGTAGTAGTAACATTGACTGTAATCTGCTCGTTCTCGTCTTTTTTCACATTTTCGCGCTTCACGTACCAACGTAGCACGGCAACAAGAAATGATTGACGCTCATATTAGCCAATCTGCGGTCTTCATTAAACGCAAGAGCTTAAATGGTGAAATTTGATTGGTTATGTATGTTGGAGAGAACACTGAACCTGGAACAGCATCACGCAGCAACAAAATCTACATGAAGTTGCACCACAACAAAATGGGCAGTCGCACAAATGCTCCCAAATATATTTTAAGGTCGCACAGATTAAATTTTGGTCGCATATGCGACCAAAATAGTCGCAATTTCGAGCCCTGTGTTTTTTCCTTTTGCTAAGAGATCAAATTGTAATTTTTACTGTTAATCACCATGTAACCCTTTAGTAGGCCTATGCAAAAATAGAGCTTAATTTCTGGCTTGTACATTGAGTTATATGGAGTATAACTCCATAATAAAAGTATATTATTGTGTGTGTATACGTGTGTGTGTGTGTGTGTGTGTGTATACGTGTGTGTGTGTGTGTGTGTGTGTGTGTGTGTGTGTGTGTGTGTGTGTGTGTGTGTGTGTGTGTGTGTGTGTGTGTGTGCGTTATTAAGTTCATTGTTCAATTTATTTGAGGTTCATAATAGATGATGTTCAGAAATCTGATGCAGAAAAGATTTTTACAGAAAATCTTTTTTCACGTGTGCACACACACACACACACACACACACACACACACACACACACACACACACACACACACACTTGACCTCTTAGCAAAAAGGAAAAAATACCAACATTCAAAAATGCATGATAAAAAGGTGTCATAGCTCTGCAATCCAAAAATGTGGTTATAATGGAAGTCAATGGGGCAAAAACAGCCACTAACAATACATGAAAAAAATAAAAACTGATGCTACACAAAAACTAAAAATGTTTCAAAGCCAATGTTTTTACCAATCTTTGACATGCCCAAGACTGTGAAAAAGGTTTAAAAAATCCAGTTTACAATCACTTTTTATATTGAAAATCGGATATTTTGTGTGCGTTTTCCCCAAATCAGTGACACCACTTATAAACTTGGCAATTAAAGAGTTAAAATCATGAAATTTTTGTGAAGATTTGGTAGTTTTGATCAGTACTGAGGTTGATTAACAGATTTATGTAAAAAAAATGAAAAAATATTAATCTGATACATTTTTATAGCCATTGAATTTAGTGGATGTTTTCATCCACTAACAACACGAAAGGTAGTAAATTTGAACAAAGCACAAGGGTTAAATAAAAAAATATCAATTTCAATGCAAGTGAAAAACAACACAATTAATTACTGGGGGTCTTATTCCTCCGCTTAGTTTTTCAGTTTACAAAGTCAGTCATCTAAATGGGGATTAGACATAGCGCCAGCGCAACTGGCTTTTAAAGGGGATGAGAGCTGAGACTCTCGTTGGTTTGTTGCACGTTACGCCCAAACACTCCCTTTACTCATTTAAAGAATGGGAACAACCCTTTTCGACTGCGCGCTCGGCACACAAACCATTTTTCCCGTCGTTAAATTAGCAAAAGTGGATTCGGACATGCCCATTTAGACCGTGCGCTATAGACCATGCGCTTAGATCGTTAAAATAGGGCCCTTTGTGTCAAAATATGATTTATGGCCCCCTGTCAATCATCTTTTGGCAGGTGGTGCCCCACCCCTGTCAATCAAAAAATTGTACGCACTGTCCAGTTTTGAGTGACATTTTGATGTTCTTAGCCGGATGTGCGGATGAGGCATTCATTTTTGTATCTGTTAGTTGTCGCACGATTGTTTGTCATTTTTATTGATGTGTCACTCAAAAGGTTCCCTTTCGAGAACGGTCTCTCGACATTGCGTCAGTAGCTGACGCTATGGGAGAGGTCCTCAGTGTCGGCGCCAGAGAATACAGAATGAGGGGGCCTCCTGTTTCACTGGGTGGGCACCAGGTTCATCTTATTATTTTATTATTATTATTACTACATGGCACTGTAAAATGCTTGGTACTGAGTGGCCAGTCGCAACATTCAAAGGTATTTTATTCCTTGAACAACCGCCTGAAACACAGCCTCACCCGGTTACTGCGAGCGAGTCACGTTAACAGGGACAGTTTAATATCTACAAATTAATACAGAATAAATATGCATAATTAATAACATATATGAGATTGTATTTAGAATGATTAAACCGAATGTTCGTATTTTGACTTTTAACTTGTTTTAACGCATCTGGCTTTTAGCCATTAAGAAACGTTTTCCCAGAAGGTTTGTATTTCTTAAAAATAAGCTAATAAAAGACATCAAATCAAAATGTTATGTCTACATATTTACTCATATAGCAACTAGCCGTGAAATTAGCGGGATTGTTACAGCCAGCCAAGTTGTTGTCACAAATAAATCCCTCACTATAGTAAAAACATAACTTATAATGACGTTAAAGTGCAAGACTGGATAACTCACGCAAATCATAAAGACCAGTACATAACCAAATAACAGCAAAAGAAAACAATGTTACTGACATATCTAACACCAGAATGAACTATGCATTTTACCTTAAGAAGAGCTGCAGGCGATGAGAGGACTTTTTAAATCTTTTTAAGAAGGTCCTTTTATTTGTCGCGAAATCTCTTCGTCTTGCTCAAATGCCAAGAATTACAAGTTTACATTATTTAGCCAGATTGAGTTCTCACGCATGGCGATTGAGACCCCGAACGTGACAGTAACTTTCAGTGCAGACAAAACACTGGGGGATAGCTTTAAGAATTTGTGTTGTTCAAATGTAGTGGCTGCGTGTATGTAACTGGCTGACTATATGTTAGCATTGCATTGTGGGTTAGTATTTTAATTATTATGTTTTTATTAATTATACTCCGAATTTTAATCAGTATTCATTGTATAACCAAATGTATTTGCAGCACATTTGTTTAAAATATTAAGTTCATTATTATTTTGAGAAGTAAGGGGGCACAGTGACTCAAGTGGCCGGGCCATGCCCCTTAGGGCCCGCTCGTGGCGCCGACACTGGAGGTCCTCCTCTCTTCCGATTCTGAAGCTTTTTTATAGAACAACGCCAGTGTACTGGCTAATGCCTGTCATGACGACGTATACAGGCGTGGCTTTCGCCGCTATATAACGACCGTCTCTAAGGCTTATCGTCAGATCATTTCTCTTCACTTCGTGATACTGAAGCGTCGCCGTTGAGTATCGCACCCGTAACAGACGTAGCGTCCCTTATACGCGTTCCAGCTGAAATTTACGTGGATATATTGCTTCGCTCCTCGAGAAAACAGGTAAGCGAAGAGAATCGCCGGAGGTTTTCGCACGTGACTGTTCTTGGCAGCGGACCACCGGTGGGAGGGGCTTATAAATGCACAGAAGTTCGCATTTTACTTTCACTTTTGAATTAGATGCAACTGTTGTTTAAATCCAGCGCTTGCGTACGCTGCGTTAAATCGCGTATGAATTTGCATGCAAATGCGAGTGCAACAGCTGGTTTAAGTGCTTGAGTCAATGTGCGCAGGTACTTCTGACAGAAACCCGCCAGTCCCAAGCAGAGCAACCGGCTATTCCTCCATAAAGCGCTGCTTGAATGATGGGTTTATTATTATTCTTAATGAAAAACACAACAACAAAACAATCTCGCCTATATTAAACATCATATATGTATCTTATAACAAAAACGAGTAAGCACGTGGCTTCTGCCATCGTCTGCTCGGCGCAGTCTGACAGGAATAAAGGAAATCTGACACCCGCAGCCGCTGCTCTGTGATGACGCGAGCCTAGCAAACTCTGACTGAAAGAAATGAAATCTGACACCTGCTGCTCTGTGACGTGATGCTCGTTCAGCTTGGCTGAATTCAGGGAGCAGACACATTCAGTTGTAAGTGTTTGCTCTCTCTAACGAAACTAAATTATTTAATTACAAGAAAATATCAAAACGACGGTGAAAGACGGTGTCGCGGTGGGCAAGTGATCTAACCGGTGAGAGGCTGAAGCACCGGTAATCACCGTTTCACCGACTATCGCAACAAGCCTACCGCCAGCATGCCGCTGGTGGGTCGCAGCCAACCTGGAGAGAACACCAAGTGCCCTCCAAACCTCTGGTGCGTCGACGACCCGTCTCAGCACACAGCTCTCAGCCCGCTCTTGAATGTGCTCGTCACACACAAGCTGCAGACAGAGAAGGGCAGACCGAGCAGTGCGAGACGTGCATAAGCATCCTTTCCCCACATATGCAGTGCGGAATATGCCACAGTGTGCACAATACATTCACAATAAACTAAATCCCGGGGTTTCTCTGTATTATGTTATCACAGCGTGCTTCGGCCACTTCCCTGCGCGGTACGGTCACTGCTCAGACATGACAGACCTCATTTCAGCGGGGCCTGTCGTGGACGAGCACTGCGCGCGCCCCCTTGTACATTGCAAACCCTTTCACAAGTCGGCTCTGATGTGTTGCGTCTGATGGCCGCTGACACTCAGCGGACCGTCGTAGATTCAAGCAGCATATATTCAGTTCACTATGTGTACGTGGCGAACCAATATGTATAATATATACAATTTATAAGCCCCTGCGGACAAAACACAGGGCATAGCACCCGGCCTCGCTCTCGTTGTGCCCGTTACACACGCGCTACGGAGAGAAAAAAGGCAAATTATATCGAGTGTGATCCCTCGCCCAGCCTAGCGATCCTTTCCGATGTTTAATGCATAACATTAAACCCTACTCGCAAATATGCCCGTCACACGGGCTGCATAACGAAGGGGGTAACTGTTATGTAGACTTGCATCGAGGAGAGAGATATTCTCTCTCCTCGCTCTGTGTCTAGTTAAGCAACGACAAGCTTATACGGATGCATACTTTTAAAGGGTTATGCCCCAGCTGTGCAGCAGCGGGTTGCTGCCATGTATTGCACGTCGGTGCAGGATGCAGGAAGTAGGTGAAGTACACAATGTCCCCGTAATTCAGCGATATTTTACCTCACGCGCCTGTGATATACAGCGGTCACCCCTCAAAAACATGCGTAACTGGCACCCTGCGTGCACGTGGCAACTGTTGCAAGTGTTTCTGTGTTAAAGGAGATGTCTCTCCTTTTTCCGAGTGCTGGGTCTGTCCCCGTCAAGCAGCGTACTGATGTAGACCCTACCCCTACGAAATTGTAGTAAAGTGTAACCATGGTCTTATGGTGTATTGATTAATATCACCAAGCCATAATTACTATACTACCCATGGGTGTTTGAAACAATGGTTATTTGTGGTTACCATGGTTTTACACTGAGTACCTAAACATGTATGCATACGCCCTACGGATGATTACTCCGCTACTTTGTCATGCACGTCCACGTTGTACACTGTGCAGTACAATTTGGTAGTTCATTGCGTCACTGTACAGCCGGTGACGTTCTGCCCTGCATTCCTCACGGCTAGTTCACAGCACACAATATGTAACGGGCTCCCGGCGCACGCGCGGCGAGCCGTTTATATGTGTTTCAGTGGATAAGGAGATTACATTCATTTATGCACGGGCTCTGTATATCAATACACGTAAGCCTGTGCGCAACAGTGTTCGCTCACTTCTCTGTTAATACACAGCGGTGCTACGCTCTGTGCGTTTCAGTTAAGTAATTCAAGTTCACAGCACACAATATGTAACTGGCACCCGGCGTACGCGCGGTGAGCCGTTCCTACGTATTCAGTGCATAAGGAGATGTCACTCCTTTCTGCTCGGGTTTTGCGCACGGCTCAGTCCAAGTGCCGAGCTGCTGCAGACCCACACTTGGTTTTCCACAGTATGTAACTGGCCGTTACTTTGTGTTTCAGTGTATGAGAATGTGTCTCTCTTTTCCGCTGAGTTCTGTATCCAGCTCCGTCCAACAGCGAGCGGCTGCAGACCCTGGCTCTTTCTACAGTTCTGTGTATCTACAGCACATATCCTGTGCCCAATAGCGGATCGCTCCGCTACATTGTTCATGCACGTCAGCGTTGCGCACTGTGCAGTACAGTTCAAGAGTTCATAACGTCCACGCACTACGGTGGCGTTCTGCGCACACTCCTGCGTTTCACAGCAACATAGTTTCTCAAACACAGTATGCAACTGGCACCCTGTATGTCCCCGCACTACGGTGACGTTCTGCCCACACTCCTGCGTTACACAGCACCATAGTTTCCCAAACACAGTGTGCAACTGGCACCCTGCGTGTGCGCGGCAAGCTGTTGCTAAGTGTTCCTATGTGCGTGGAATCTAATCTTTCCACGTTTGTATCCTGCATCCAGCCTTCCCAAGTGGTGTGCTGTGGCAGGTTTGACTGGTCGTGCCCGACATATAAACCTCTGTGGTTCAGCCGTAGCTCCAGGCACATACATGCCTCGCTCAGTCTGCCATGGGTTCATAGCATCCCTGACCCACCCCACATGCCTGTGTTTAGCGGCGGGTTCTTATATACCTGGTCCAGCAATTGTGACTGTGCATCGGAGTACGTGCCTGACGAGTGGGTTAGAGCGGCTTGTATAGCTGCTACTATCTCGGCCTAGGGCGACGGTTCCATTGGGATCGAAGCCCTAAGTGCACATTTTAGTGCACTTATGGTGGTGCTTCATGATGGTAGTGTTTGGACGCACATGTTCACTGGCTGCGGCGCTTTCTCATTTAAGAGTGGGCAGCTGTGCTTCATACTCCTAGATATTGCTGACCGGCTGCAGGAGCACTCTTTTTCTTAAGTGATTTTCCCTTTGTGTGTGTGGGCATAGGAGGACATTCTGCACGGCAGCTATATGTTGTGTGCTTGGTTGTGGTTCGGACTCGGGCTCGATGCGAACCCGTCTCTCTCAGGAGCACCCACAAGTTGTGTGTCTGCTCTGAGCTGTTCCACCCGGGGCACTATTTTGCTGGTGGCGGACACCCCTAGTATGCCACATGTTGCCCTGACCCCCCTTTGACAGCCGCTCGCCTATCTGCTCCCCATTTGGTATCTCATGTCACGTCCGCCACAGATGCGGCACCGACGTGGCTGAGGGTGTAAGCTGATTTGAGTTTGATTCGGGCTTACTGGATCTGGCACAACAAGGAGAGAATACACGCTTTGTGCTTCTACCAGTTGCATCTTGCAGTCAGCTGCTTGCTTGGGTGCTGAGGGAGGGCGACACGTCGCCTCCGCTCTCAGGTTGTGGTGTGTGTCGGCAGTCCCGTGGTTAACGTGTATTCACAGTGTGTACCGCATGTTGCCAGTACTACTGTGTTACTGCTGATGTCGAGCTGTATTCACTTCATCTTCGTTTCTTTCACACTAGCTATCCTGATGTGCATCTTATGCTACGCCAGCAGATGCCGAATGCAGGTATGCTTGCTATAGCTTGCGTTGTGCTAAGCCTGACCATTTGGTCATTTGTTGCATTGTGCTTATAGCCCTGGGTAGTGCAGCGATAAGATCTATATGCTGGCTGTGTCTGTATGTACTCTGCCCTGGGTCAGGGCGAGTTTCTGATTGGCATCCAGTCTTTTTCACGTTGGCTTACGCCGACTGGGCTAGGACTGTGCTATGTGCTACTGCTAAGCGTTGTGGTGCATGGGTTTGAGTAAACTCCACTGGGGCTGCTCTTTGCTGTTCTCACGGCACGGTTCTATACAGTCTCTATACAGCTACTGACGCAATGTCAAGAGACTGTTCTCGAAAGGGAACGTCTCGGTTACTATCGTAACCTCGGTTCCCTGAGAAACGGGAACGAGACATTGCGTAAGCTGCCGTGTCACTGCTCAGATCAGCTCTTCTGTTGTTCAGTCGAAATTATCTGACGATATGCCTTAGAGACGGTCGTTATATAGCGGCGAAAGCCACGCCTCTATACGTCGTCATGACAGGCATTAGCCAGTACACTGGCGTTGTTCTATAAAAAAGCTTCAGAATCGGAAGAGAGGAGGACCTCTCCCATAGCGTCCCATACTGACGCAATGTCTCGTTCCCGTTTCTCAGTTTCTCGTTTTCTATTTTTAAATGTTAAATGTTGTACAGAGATTTTTATTTTGGCTGTCATTTTTATGGCCGGTGTCTCTCTCCCCCCAACTTCACAGCATAGGTGTTGGTGTGATTCGCTTAACTCTTTCCCCGCCAGCATTTTTTATGATTTTCACAAAATTTTAATGCCTTCGCGAAAATGCTCCTTTTTAAATATATAAAGATACAATATAAAAAATAAAAGAACAGACCCTCTGCTTTCAAACAAAAAAATCAATTTCATCCTACCTTCATGTGTTCTGTTTTTATCATCTCTCAAATAAGTGTAGGTTTCATGAAAAACACAGAATTTTGAGCAAAAAGCTGAGATAATTAAATTTTTGTGAAGGACTTTTGATAGAGATCAGATGGAGAGCAATCTTTAAAACATACACGGATATACAGCTGTTTGCCCGGGTTTTATAAGTTGCAGAATAATAGCAGGATAATAGCAGTATTGCAGATTGGCGGGGAAAGAGTTAATGAGCTCGCAAGAGTCTTTTCACACTCCGCGCTCTTATTTTCACGTGCATTGAAGCTCACGCTTAGCGGCGGTGACAGAGAACGTACGCGGGGCACACGCACATATTGGCTAGTGCAGTTTTAAAAGAAACGAGAAGAACACCTCTTAAACTTGTGGTACTGTACTTTTTTTTTTTGTTGGCTGATTATCTTCTGCCATGGCTTCATTATAATGTCTGGAATGGCTTCATTATAATGTCTCCTAAACCAAACTGTGTGTTACTATAGCCCATGAGGGGTAAAAAAAATGTAATTCTGTCCACTTTGACAAAAAGAAAGGTTTATTTTGGATTTAGTGTTTCTTGAACCATGTTTCTGATTAAAAACAGGGAAAAAATTTCTAGTTGTTCACCTCGCTTTCCGAGTCGTTGATACACAGTTTGTTGTAATTCTCCAAGAAGCACACAAGAGGCACTTTTCATGTTGTCACCTCAACTTAGACCTGTGGCGTACTTTCAGCAAAGATGCTTATATTATGAAGATTTCAACCTTCCATAAGAAAACCTGCAACAGTGTTTAGCGTGTAGCGTCAATAATGATGATCAATGATATGTTGCTGGTGTTCAGAGTGTAACGACAGTCATTTACAGTTTACATTTTAGATTCTTGCCAGAATATAAAATTACATTTTAATCTGTTAAAGGTAGGGTAACAGATTTGATCCTGAAACATTTTTAGTTATGCTGGTTAAAAGTCTCCTCACATCCTGATAGCAATCACTATGTTGTTAACATTTATTTGTAGAAATTTATGTCATCTGTGAAAGGCATAGGACCAAAAAATTTTCAACCAATTACAGATTTCGGTCTGAACGGACGTTGCCTTTATTGTCTCTCATCCTTAAGCGTAATTTGAATGCCCACCGCGCAGCTAGTCCACGCAGACACCATACGTCATCAGCGGGTTCACGTGCACTCCCCTCCTGTAAGCAGGGAGAATGGCAAATGTTTCTGGTGAATTGACAACCTGCACAGGAGCCACAAAATGAAACACATGTTTTATAACAACAACAGCAAAAACTGTCTGGATCAGCAAAGAGCAAAAACCCAAATCAACATCGGTAACTTTACTGCTTTACCACGAGATGCAAACAGCTTAAGGAGGAAAAGGGTCTGAAAGGGTCGTTGCACTGTCTATTTTGGTAAGGTAGGTACGCGATATGTTTGTAATGAGATGGATTCAGATATTCTACTTTGATGAAACATTGTGTTGCTTATGAAATTTGTGTTCTTTTAAGGATTAGCGTAACAATATAGTTAGACATAGGTCTACACAACCGAAAGTGTGCTTAAACTAATTCTGAAGTAAACACGTTGTTTATGTTGGTTATTTTGGAAATGTTATTCACTTTGTACTGCAAAGTTTTCTCACTGGTGAATGAGACATGAGATGTGACTGTCTAATCTGTGCGTGTTCATGTGTTTGAAAGAGGCGTGACTTTGGATGGCGATTTGACTGGAGGGTGGGATTGTGATTTCATTGCTTGGCAGCTACCGTAAGCATTTTTTCAAAATGTGATTCCCCTACCTTTAATTAAAAACAGCTTCTGGTCTCTTTCCCTGTATATAGCAGTGTTGCTATGCTAATCTTGTAGGCTTCACTGAAGAGGGTTCTTTGCTTTCAGTATCCTAACCGTATTTGCATTTTTGTATCAGACCCTCTCAGATCCACTGCGGATGCTATTTCATTGCGTTAGCAGCCAGCCTCATCTCGCATGATGTTAAAAAGCCCAGGTGTGTGTTTGGCATCGAGCATCATTGTAATCATGGCTAGTTTCACTTCTACAGCTTGTTTTCACCGGTGTATGTGCTTTGCGCAGGCGCTGCGCACAGGTGCTTGCTTTTTCGACAATCGTTACGTTTTAACAATTTAATTGATATCGACAATTAATCGAAGATCGATTCATTGTTAACATCCCTACCTCAAGCTAAAGCGAACTTGGGTTCTGCAGCATGACAATGATCCACAACACATCAGCAAGTCAAACACACATACTACTCAAAGTCCTGACCTCAATCCTACTGTGATGCTGTGGCTTGACCTTAAAAAGGCAGTTTATGTCGAAAACCACCCAATGTGGCCGAACTACAACAATTCTGCAAATATAAAAATTTCTCCACAGAGCTATATAGACTCAGTGCAAGTAATCACAAACGCTTGATTGTAGTTGTTTCTGCTAAGGGTGGCCCAACCATTTATTAGGTTTAGGGAGCAAGCATGTTTTCACACAGGGCCATGTGGGTTTGGATTTTGTTTTCCCTTCATAATATAAACCTTCATTTAAAAACTGCATGTTGTTTACTTTTGTTATCTTTGATTAATATTAAAATTTGTTTCATGATCTGAAACATTAAAGTGTGACAAACATGAAAAAAAATTCATGAAGGGGCCAACACTTTTTCAAACCACTGTAGATGTTAATCTCTTAGGGCCCTATCATACACCCGGTGAAATGCAGCGCAAAGCGCAACACAAGTGTTTATTGATAGTTTCAGCACAGCGCAGTTACCATTTTCATGTCCAGTTGTTTAAATAGCAAATGCATTTGCGACCATTTGTGCTGGTCTGAAAAACAAGGTGTGTTCAGCAACATTTAATTACATAAACTAACGAATATTTGAAATTAATAAATTGTGACTCACATCTGGACAGGTCCATTTAACTTTAATTTTCTCAGCCATTACTTGAGTTTGTTCCAAAAGGTCAATGCCTTCTTTGCTCTGAAAAACAAAAGATACACATTCAGAAAGTGAGATTTACTATGCACACAGCAAAAAAAAAAAAAAAGGTAGGTATAACATATTTTCCTCTTATATTGTTCTCACAAATTAAAATGTTACTTTTCCACTTTCCAGCCAACTTGGTTTACAAAAGTTCTGTTCTAGCAGCTTAAACAAAATCTCTAAAATAAGATCCTTTCATATTAATTATCAAATAAAACAAAACGAAATAAACATGAAACTTAATAAGCATGCAGGTTGGCTTACCTTACACCTTCGCTATGCATCATTTAAGGCTTTACCATAGAACATGGGTATTCGTGTATCCAACAGTTAAACTATGAATAAATCCAATCTCAAACAAGAAAAAAATGGCACAGCATTCTTCCATGACTACAGGAAGAAGTCTTTTATAGGTTATGTCTTGGATGCATAGATTATGCACAGTATTTAAGGTTTATCCAGTCCTCCATTTATATGGGATAATGTAAAGTACACACATGAACAAAATATATAAAACTGTGCTAGTGGTTGATTGATATTTTAATGTCTTTAAGCAAAACTAAATACAGGAAAGTAAAAAGATAAAAAGATGAGATCTATTTCAATAGATGCAGCACTAAAATCTGTATCTGTTTACTGACCTTCTGCCACAGGTATGCTTCTTTGAGAGTAATGATCTCATGTTCCTTATGTTCTCCCTGCACAGCACACACCACACAAATGATCCTCTCATCGTTTTTACAGTAAAGTGACCCCTCTTGTCCATGCTCCTTACATTTTAGTCTCTCCACCGTCACTGTGTCTCTTTTGCCAACCCCATGCTGAAGTTTATTCTCCTCACCTCCGGCAGCCTCTGCCCCCTCTGCACTGTTTTCAGATGCCTCTTGATCTCTCAAGGGTCCTTTCTCTAGCTGTGGGTCTAGAGGAAGGTATGGCTGGAGCGGGTGACCAGAGCGTTGTGAATGTTCATCTGCATGGCTGACACAGAAGGCGAAGCAACATAGTGTGCATACCAGACAGGCTGGCTGAGGTTCGTCCGGCTCACAAGCATCACATGTACCATCCATCTGAGGCAGGTCCTCATCATTTAGGCAACTGTCCCAATATCCTCCTGATGCATCCATGTCAAGGGGGAAAGTGGGTGGGCAAGAGAAGAAACCTAATTGTGAACAAAAGACATATCAGCAAAAGGTATGACATCACTCATTCCATTTCAATTTAACTTGATTTATTTCAAATTTTTACTGCATCGCATTTAACACCGCAGTTTTACAAGCGCCCATGGTGGTTAAGTTTACAAATATAAATTAACATGTATATTGTAATTTTCATGATGCGATTCTTTTTTCCTTATATGTATAGCCTATTGCTTTTCTATATTTGTTCTAAAATCTATTTTCTAAAAATATGTCTTCTTAGTCTACATACTGTAGCTTCAGTGTTTCCCATACATTGATTTATTTGTGGTGGCCCACCACAGAATCAACACTGGCCCCCACAAATAGAATTTTCATGATTCCCATTTAAATTTTTATTTCACCATTTGAAACAGCTTAATTCGGCTTAAAATATAATTTGATATAGAATACAGACCAAATACAGATACAGATCAAAGAGTAGAAGTGAAACATATTTCAGGTGCCAACACTAGATCAAACTTAAACACAACATGATGACGTCACATTTATGCTAATAAGCGGGTGACGTCATCACCACCACAGTCTCCTCAAAATCCTGTGGGAAACACTGAGCTTTGTTAGCATAATATGAAATATTATTTCATAGTAGTTTTAATGTTATGTGCAAGTTCGTGCTCATGTTACATGTTATAGTTGCAGAGTCATGCACAGTCCTGTTTGAAAACCTACACACGCAGTGATTAACAGAACACCTGACCCGTTATCCAACATCAGGATCCATTTCCTCCATACATAAATAACAATTTATTGACATAAAGACCGCGACCCGGCCACACCACAAAACACAGTAAGTACTTTCTTTCCACGTCGGACTTCAAACAGAGCATAAAAAGATATAAGCACAGGGCCATGGATGTCAGGGAAAGCCTTAAACTTGTTCTGTAGCGTAATTTTCATGCAATTCTCAGTATGCCATGTAAAAATATTCAGCATTTGTGTCAAACATACATTTTTGTTACTTTTACTAAAAAAATTAAGTTAAACAATTTTTAACTTGATTTTATAAGTTATGCCAACTGTTCACAAGCCAAAACTTAAAATAATAATTGACTTCTTGATTGTCATGCTGCTTTTTTACAGTGCATTTAAGAAATAAATAATTATCTTAATTCTAGGGCTGTAACGATTAATCGCGTGTCCCATTAAAAATGCCTGTCTGAAATCGATTCAGAATCGCAAGGTTGCGATTCTGTGTTTCATGCACAGCTTGTGCTTATATTACGGCTTGTGGTCAGTATCAATCTAAAATCATTATGAGTCGGAGTCGTTTATAACTAGGGATGCACCGATAGGATTTTTTTGGGCCGATACCGATACAGATTTAAACAGACAACTTCTGGCCGATACCGATGCCGATATTAAACACTTGTATACAATACTATACAGTTGGTCTATTAGCTAGTTTATTTCTGCATCAAATTATTTTTACTGAACATGGATTGGATCTAATTAACATTCAACTGACCAACATAATAAGACAGGCACAAATTAAGCTAAAACAAATATAATAAGACAGCATGACAACCTTCAAAAATGGTTTTTGCAATTCAGCGTTTATTTTATTAACAACATTAACAAATTTTTTACGTATAATGGATTTCTTTATGCAGTTAATTAATAAACAATCGGTATCGGCCTTTCTCGTGCTATTGCCGATATGCCGATGGTTTCAAATTCTTCAAAAATCGGCCGATAAATATCGGCGGCCGATACATCGGTGCATCACTATTTATAACGTGATTTTAAAAAAGCAACACTCGTTAAACAAAATCATTCACAATATTCTTTATTATCATGAAAATACCTGAAACAATCTGAAGAACAGCGATATAAATATTCCTGTAGACATTTAGTGGAATAGCGTTTGTAAACTACTACTTCTGTGGCACAAAGGGAGTTTCTGCACGAGAGTGCCCCCTGGCTTTGGGATGTGCCGGTATTTCACCATAATTCATTGAAATTCATTCATTTGATTCATGATTTTCTGTTTTCTATTCTGAAAAAAGCAAAAAAACTCATTTTCGGCATTTGGCCCGAGCAAGTGAAAAGACCAAATAAATTTAACCGAACAACGAGGTATTTGATGACACTATCAAATAGCAACCAGCACAGAGCAAGAGGCAGGCACGCTTCATAAATGCAGCAAACATACAGCATAACTAGTTTCATTTATCATCTAAAATCAAGACATCTTGAACAACATGCAGCATATGAGAAAGACACAGCGGCGATTCTACTTGTCTGCTAAATGCTTATGCACAGAGAGGGAGAGAGTGTTTATAGATGAGAAGAGGAGTGACGAAGATCGACAGTAAAAACCTACAATCCTACGTTGACAAGCAAGCTTATATTAAAAGACAAATAAAACATTTAGACAAAGCATATATTGGTCTTAATTCATGTTAATTTCTTGAATATTCATATTGCTAAAACTAAATGCAATATGGTATTTAGATGATGTTAGTGCTTTCATTTTGGGTAGCATCCCTTGAAATTAAGCACTTTCGCTTCAGATGAACAATGAAACCGATCACAGCTCTTATCGCAAAGCGCATCAAAATTACTATTATTACAAATTTACAGACAGGACCCGAATGTAAACCGCACCGACGTGTGTGCAGTCTGCAGTCCCTTATGCACCAGACCCCCGTGGCCTCACAACCAAATGACCCGCTGCTCCATTTATTATACTTTGTTATCTGAAGACGACACCAATGTAACTGCTACAATATACATTTAAAATTGATTGACAGGTCTGTATCAATTAAAATTAACCTACCGCCAGCCACATGACGTCATAAGTACTATACGTTACATATTACTACGCTTGCTTGTTGAGTTTAATCTCAGCCGCTGTATTTTCCTACTTATGCTGTCTATCAATTTTTCTGTGTTTCCCATGCTTCTATTAATGTAAAGCTGCTTTGAAACAATTACTTATTGTGAAAAGCGCTATATAAATAAAATTGAATTGAATAACAAGCACTCTTGAGAAATTTGCGATTTCAGACGCAGTCAATGTTAGCTACAGATTGGATGCCAAACCCCTCTTCACCTAACGCAGGTCTATTCAAATCTTACTCTGAAGGGCCGAGCACTAGCTCTAACCCTTATCAAACTTAACCTCCTGTGATTGTCTAGTGACCATGAAGACCTTGATTAGCTTACTCAGGTGTGTTTGATCAGGGTTGGAGCTAAACTATGCAGTGCTCTGGCCCTCCAGGGTAAGATTTGAATAGCCCTGACCTAGCGCTTAGCCATGCTTGATGTCTCCCCTCGTCTTTAGAAAACCAAAACTTTTTTATTTTCCACAAGGTTCTTTGTTCTAAAATTCAGTTTAGCCACTAGCTAGATCATTAAATAAACAGAGACTGAAAGTTAATTTCAGGCCAAATCAATAGCCTCTGATAAGTTGAGCCACATCATCTCGCAGCACAAAGTATGACAAACAAAGTGTGGAACACAAAGAGACGTAATATAAAGAAAGATTGAAAGTGCTGTGATTGTCAGGTATGGTAGACAACTCGAAATGTAACAAATACAAAAAAACATGTATAAGTATATTATGGACTACAAAGATCTTAACTATCACAAATCACATCACCAATATATTTTATATTGCGGTATCTCGATTCAACGATATTGTCACACCCTTAGTGTTACCGCTGAGCCACTGTGCCACTGCCCGTTTGTAATTTAAAGGAACAACTGAACTGTGAAAAAGATTTGTTTATTTGATTCAGTTGAATCATCTGAACAGAGTCACTTTGTTGCTTTCAGTTTATTTAAGTCTTCTGTGTTAAATGAGCACTGCTTAGTGTCTATAGAGCAAGGGTCTCCAACCTTTTTGTGAGCAAGGGCTACCACAATGCATAAAAGAATCTGGAGGGCTACTTTTTTATATAGTCTGCATTTGATATGGCTTTGTAGTTTGATTTTATTTTATTTTTTGTTGATATGTTTTATCATTGTTAAAAATGTTAACATACAGTAGAAAAGCCAAGGTAATATAAAATGTGTTATAAATGAATATAGTTAGTAGAATGTGCGGGCACCATGTTGGAGACCACTGCTATGGAGTATATAAAGTGACACTAAGAGATAATGAAGTGATAAATGAAGTGATGATTGAACATTAAAGGTAGGGCAAGCGATTAAAAAAAAAATGCTTTTTAAAAGTGTGTCGGGAGAGAACCAGAACACAGTCAATCACCAGTAAGGGGTGTGTCTTTTAATGATGTGGAGAATAGAGCACTCAGTTATATCAAACTTTTATGGCAGTGGACTCAAACACCCGGCCCGCATGCCATTTCAGCCCTCCATCCCCCCTCTGTGCCCACGTCTGCTGTCAAAAATATAACATAATTAACTTTTTTCATTAATACATACAGTACTTTGCAAAAGTTTTAAGGGCTCATTATAGTTATGCGTAAGTCCTACGACGTAGCCGCAATGGCGTAGGTTGCGCGTCGGTTTTTATTTAAACTTTTGCATTGTTCTCCGTGCGAACACAGATGCAGACCGCTGATAGGAAGCATCCACGCGTGTTACCACAGTAGAAGCTTGACCGTCAACGAAGAAGCAGCTTGGCAAGTTTAATCCACAAGCAAAGGAGAAACAGCAACTTCTGTGTATGTTTTGAGTTGACCAGCAGTGATGGAAGTAAATAAACAGTGACTAATGTTGCAGTTTGAGTAAAATCAGTCCTCAATTGGTCCATCTTTCTCCTCACGTCGCAAACAGAAATACCTATGACGCAGTTTTTTTACCTGACGGGAAGGGTTTAAGGGGACCATTCACAACGCTTGCGGCAGGCGTAGAACTGACGCACTATTAAAAATTTAGCGAGGTGCACATCAGGCTACACCTGAGGCTACGCCGTACCTTGCACATGACTGTAAAGTGGACTTTAGGTTCACTACTTTAGGCATACCGGGCCCATGCGTACGCATGCAACTGGCAGTGAGAGCGTGCATCCAATTTGTTTGTTTTGTAAGCGTTTTAAGTGTTATTACGTGTGTCTAGTTTTGTCTAAAGTTTATACCAAGTTTGTTTGAGACTGCCTACCGAGTGGCTAGGTATTAACCTAAAATTGAATTTTTTTTACTTGATTGCGACTAGGGGTGTGCCGGTTTCAGAATTGGTGATGACGGTTATGACGCGAGTCATATGTGAAAGTTTCGGATAAAACCTTTATTATTATTATTATTATGAGTACTACTATTATAATAAATTTAGTATAGACCTGTTGTATTAAAATGTATTTAATAGAGGTGTTCATGAATTTTAGTTGTTGATTGTTGTAATGTATTGTTGTAATGTTTAACCATTTTTTGTTGTTGTTTGGAGCCCAATAACATCTGGCAAAGAGACTACCAATAAAAACTAGCCCTAGGGCTAATTTGGGTTCATTTACATTTACAAATGTTAATTAATGTACACTTATCCCTTTTCTAAATAAATAAAATAATAAATACTTGTTAAATGTAGTATAGAGTCTGTAGTCTATCGCACAAAAAAGCACATATCAACAACATTTACAAAAAAAAAAACACTTAGCCCCCTTTAATGATAATACCTGCTGTTAACAAACGAATCACTAAAAGAAAGATGGACAAGATCAACAAACAATAACAGACTAACAGCCACAGACCTAAATGAACATCAACAACAAGTAACAGATTGACACAATAATAATTTTTCTGTTACTAATGCATGTATATTTTCCTTATTTATTTCCTGGCTGGTTTTTCATTTTTTTATTTCCTGGATATTTTTTCATAACGACAACGAACACTGTTGCAGCACAACCAGCCAAAACGGAATTAGATTGGCGACGTTTTGCGTTTGGTGCCAACTTTACGAACATCTCTGATGTTCCTTTACAATATAGCTGGACTGGGTTTTCCCGTTTAAACACTTGAGTCCGAACTTGGTATTGAGAAACGGCTGATGTGCAATGCCACGCACGATTCAGTCTCTTGACGTTTAAATGTGTTATTCATGAATGACTTGGTTGTTTTGTCAGCAACATTTACGTTACCATTATATATTAAAACAATTGTATGCACATTTTTACGTTTGAATTCGCCATTGAACAAAAAACTGATGTCTGTAAAAGAAATTACGACTTTAGGCGCAATAATGAATAAACAGTAATGCGTACACATTACCCATTTTCCACATGGTAAATGGACTGCATTTATATAGCGCTTTCATAGACCAATGGCCATCCAAAGCGCTTTACAATTTTGCCTCACATTCACCCATTCACACACCGACGGCGGTGTCAGCCATGCAAGGCGCCATCCAGCTCGACGGGAGCAGCTGGGGTTAGGTGTCTTGCTCAAGGACACCTCGACACTTGGTCAGGTGGAGCCGGGGTTTGAACCACCAACCTTCCGATTTGTAGACAACCTACATGAACCACTCAACCACTTATAATCTGCTTTAGGGCAGAAACGGGGTAGATTTGTTTGGTTTTGTGAACTCAAAACTTACTCTGAAAGTCTGGGTTTGTTTAACTGGATTCGCAAGTTTTTGATCTCCGAGTTATGAAAGAGCAACATAAATTATTCCAGATATTTAACAAACTTTTCACACCACCAACCCACCCAGCCATCCAAAATATTGTGCCATCAACCAAAACGACACATTCCGTTGGTCTTTGCCAGTTTATTTCAGAAGTTACTTTTATTCTTTTCTGCCTCACAACACCAGAAAGCTCATGAATGGTTTCTGTTTCGTCTTTCTACTCAGTCTTACCTTGCTCGGGAAGTAACGTTACACTGTTTGCCTCGGTCTCTTCGATTACACTTCCGCAAGTTAAATGTAGAGAAATGCTGTCACTTCTGTTTTCATTTCTGTCTAGTTGTCCTGTTATCATACGGCCCTACGCCAGTTGATTATGTACAAACACTTTAGTTTCTTTGCACATTCACAACTACACTTCCTTGTTTTGTTTTGGAAACCAAAATCTTCTTTTTCTTCTCTTATTTAATGGCGGACTGCAAACAACGTTTAGGTGCATGCCGCCACCTACTGTACTGGAGTGTGTATATCATTTCATTTTAGATCCTTTTTTTTTTTTTAATTCAAAATATACATGTACAAACAACAAGGCACCAGAGTTCAATATACAATATATCTTCACATTACATTGTATGGAACAGGCGCATACTTCAAGTAAAAGGAAAACAAAATAGAACAAAACAAAAACAATACAACTAATAAATAAACAACATCAAAATTAAGAGCTAGGGCTTTTGATCTAAATCATATTTCTTAATAATGGAGAAAAGTTTAGTGCCATTTTTATTCTGCATAATAGTAAGGGCTTTGGTAAAGAAAACAAAATCATTGTGAAATGCCTGAAATGTAGGTTTAACGTTCATATATTTAGATTTGTGTATATAGAATTTTACCAGCATGAGTAAATTATTAATCAAGTATTCATTGTTCTTATTGTCCAGAATCAGTCCATATATGATGTCCTGTGAGGAAAATCTTTCCAGATGAGGTATTTTTTGGTGAAGCCAGTCATAAACATCCAGCCAAAGTTTTTCAACATTGACACAGTAGTAAAATAAATGTTCAGTGGTTTCATTATCATCACAAAATACACATTTGTTTGTTACAATTCTGAATATTTTTTGTATAAATTCACTGGATGGATAAACACCATTTAATATTTTAAAATGAATCTCTCTTACTTTGGGAGACAAGGGAAATTTAAGGTAATTTGTACGTAACAAAATTTCTTTTTCAAAATTTTGTAGAATTGAGTTTCTATACATTACAAGAGGATAAGAAATGTTGTCAAAAATAGTTCTTATAGTTTTGTTAGATATAGACATTTCTTTAAAATTACAACCTTCTATTAATAGCAATGGAAGATATGGGGTAACAGGAATGGAATAAGAAAGGATTCCCTTGATAAGACAAATAACAGTATTGGGTATCGCTTTTGATATGGATTTGAATGTAGACCTATTACAATTGAAATCATATTTCCGACAGAAACTTTCATATGACATAATACAACCACTATTGTCTAATAGATGACAAACAGACCAAATACCTTTTTCCATCCAGACATTATCATATATTGATTTGTTTTTAACAGTAATATATCTGTTATTCCATATTGGTGTGTTATGGGGTTAAATAAAATTGTGATTGTATAAAACTTTCCAATAAAACAGTACTTGCTGGTGGAAATTAGATAATTTGACTGGCAGGCGTTGAACCTTGTAATCACATCTAAGTAAAAATTCTAATCCTCCTAATTTTTTGAATAGTTCTCTGGGGATATGGAACCAGAAACTATTACTGTTTAAGCAGGATTTTAACCACTTGATTTTTAGGGTTCCATTTATAGAGTCAAAATCTATGGCATTTAGACCTCCATATTTAGTATCCTTGATCATCTCTACCCTCTTAATATAGTGACTTTTCTTTTTCCAAAAACCACAGTTGACTTGATTTATCTTTTTTATAGCCCTGTTAGATATAGCTGTTGAGTATGCAGGATAAATAAATCTAGAAATACTTTCCATTTTGGTCAAAAAAACTCTACCCAGTAAACTAATGTCTCTCAATAGCCACGAGTTGAGCTTTAATGTGCATTTATCAATTACTTTCCATACATTTGTGTTTTCTCTTTCAGTTAAGTCTTTAGAGATAACCATTCCTAAATACTTAACCTTGGACTTAATGGGAATGTTGTAAGCCTCAGTTAATTGACTTTGGTGGACTGGCATTAATTCACATTTGTTTAAATTTAGTTTTAACCCGGAAGCTTTAGAGAAAACATGAATTGTTTGTAATACTTTTGGTACTTCTGCAAGCTGCTTCATGAAAATGGTGGTATCATCTGCGAACTGACTAATGATTATTGACTGTCCTAGAATCTTTAAGGGAGCTATGTTTGAATTTTTAATATAGATAGAAAGCATTTCTGTAGTTAATATGAAAAGGAATGGGGAAATAGGGCATCCTTGTTTAACACCACGCTTAATAGAGAATCTAGGTGATGTTCCTCCTGGTAAAGAGATTGAACTGTTTGAATTAAGATAAAGAGACTCTATTATGCTCCTAAACTTATTTCCAAAACCAAATAATTTTAAACAATGAAAAATAAAAGGATGTTCAATCGAATCAAAGGCTTTAAAAAAATCAAGAAAAAGAATGAAATCATCATCTTCTATTAGATGTCTGTAGTCTATAATGTCTAGCACTAAGCGAATATTATTGTGGATGGATCTACCCTTCATAAAACCAGATTGGGACTCATTTATAATTTTATTAAGAAATGTCTTTAATCTGTTGGCGTAAATGAGAGTTATAATTTTATAATCGGTATTTAATAACGTGATGGGCCTAAGGTTATCCAAGATTTTAGGGTCCTTTTCAGCTTTAGGAATTAGCGTTATTATACCTTGTTTCATTGTATGAGGGAATTGTAAATTATCTGTGGCTTCATTTATCATAAGAAGGAAAGGGTCTTTCAGTAACTCCCAAAAATGTTTGTAAAAATTGGCTGTGAGACCATCACTACCAGGTGATTTGTTTAAGGACAAACTTTCAACTGCAGCATCCAACTCAACTGAAGAAATATCAGTGTCGCACAGAGCCACATACTCGTCATCTATTTGTGGAACTAAGTCTTTGATACAGCTGAAAAAATAATCTGCATCAACCGAGGAAAAGTTTGAAGAATAAAGTTTCTCATAAAAGGAGACAACTTCCTTAGCTATTATTGCCGGATCCTTAATGAGATGATCATTAATTAATAGGGTTTTAATTGAAAGTTTTTCTTGTCTTGCTTTTTCTAGGCGACAAAAATAGGATGTACTTCTTTCCCCTTCCTCGATCCACTTTGCCCTGGACCTAATGAAAGCTCCTTCAGCTTTTCGAAGATATGTTTCATCTAATTCTGATAGAAGAGTCTGTAATTTCTGTTTATCAGGTTCCGTTGGTGATGTTTTGTTATAGTATTCATTTATTTCTTTAATGATGTTAATTTCTGATATTCTGTTACTTTTGTTAATTGTTTTCCAGGGGCGGATCTACCGGGGTGGCACGGGGTGGCAGTTGCCACCCTAAATAAAAGCATTGCCACCCCATATGCCACCCCAGCGCGGGTATCCTAATATATATAATTTATACCCGAGTAGGCTCTTTTAACCAGAAAGGCAATGTAGTTTTTCTCTGCGTGTGTTTGGGGGTGGGAGACACATATCTGACGATGATTGGTGTGTGTGTCTTAGACGGGGTGGGACAACCACATAGCTGATGGTGATTGGCTTAATTTCCATCGTTAGCCAACCAGAGGCAGCAGAGTTCATACACAAGCATGCAGTCAGTCCGAGCAGAAAGTCTTTTACAGTGTAAAAAAAAGTCCGCGCAGATTTGCCAACTTGGTGACTTTGTCGCTAGATTAAGAAACGTTTTAGACCCCTTTAGCGACTTTATTAAAAAAGCGACTAGGACAAATCTAGCGATCTTTTCTGGCGTGGTTGGAGACGTTTGGAAACTGCGGTGAAAGGATGCATCGCCCCATCCAAGGCACTCACATGCAGCCCGGTTCTCGCGCTGCAGTGCATCCCTTCCGAGCCGCACAAACCCACAACAACAGAGCGATGGAAAGTACAACGAGCTCAAAACAAAGGTAGCGGACGCAAACACAAAGTATAAAAAGCACAAACGTTACTTTTCCATCAATGAGGTTAAAGGCAAGAATGATTATGAACGTGCAACTTATGCCCATGAAGAAAGAGTCTCTTCACGTCTGTAGCGAGGAATTCTGATCTAATAAAGCACCTCACATCATCACATGCTGCCAAAACAAATTCTCTTTAGTGTCTTAAAGTGATTAAGTTGAACATCACATCAGCAAATCAGAGTAGCCTACTAAATACGGTCATATTTATAGATTAATGTTGCATCAGGATAAAAATACAAAAATTAAACTGATGTTAAATATTGCACGAGGTAGTTGCTTGGTAGTTAAAACAACTGAACTGCAGGTTTGTGTAAGGAGTAAATATATTTTAAGCAGTTCTTTCTAGAGTTAGCCCGTCATGTCTTAGCTACTGCAGCAATCAAAATATTCCATACGTGTATATGAAATCGCTCGTTATGATATAGTCTGATGTTTTTATTTGTCTTCGTTAAGGAGACAAAACTATTCAGTGTTGTGTATGTTAAGAAAGCTTGAAAGACAACTTAATGCCGCATTTTCCAGGATATTATGAAAAGAAAGGCTGATATCCATTCTTTTTACCAAAAATAATAGAAAAATCAAATACTATGGGAGTGGAAGGTACAAATAAAACAGAAAAATATGTTGTGGAAGGGAAAGGAATAGATGAAGTAATGAAGGAAAGAAACATATGGATGGCAAAGAGCTAAAAAGAAGTGAAAAGACAGAAATCCATCATGAAGTGAGTGAAAGGATTAAAGAAGAGGGTTATGAGAGAAAGAGATGTGTGCCTTTCAAATATGTTTTACATGAATATAAACTAGGCAATCCTATTTTATTTATATAACAGTCTTTATACCATTATGTTCAACCAGTCAGTGTTTTTAGATATTGATAAGCTGTATGTATTAACTTAGTATTAAGACAAAGGGTGCTACAGAGATGCTTAAGGTAGCTGCTTGGGTACTTACTTATAGGAACATTTGTTGTTGCGTTTATTAATGTTATAAAAATTTGAGGTCCAGTGTTCACTGAAAATAGTATATACAGTATATAATTTCTTGAATCCACGACAACCATGCAAGGACGCTTACTTCATTGCCACCCCTTGTAGTTCTCATGCCACCCCCTTGCCACCCCATAAATAATTTTCTAGATCCGCCCCTGGATAGAGTATTCCCTCATTTTAAATTTAAGGAATTCCCATTTTGAAACATAAGATGTTACAGAATCATCAGTCATCACATTTAAGATTATTGTTTTGATGCCATCATAAAATAGTTGGTATTTCAGTAATCTAGAATTAAATTTCCAGTATCCTTTATTTTTGTAACAAACGGTAGGATTCCTGAAATTTAACTTAATAACAGAGTGATCCGTTAGAGGAGCAGCAGACATACTACAGTCAGAAATAAAGTTTAAAATACAGAGAGAAACCAACCAAAAATCTATTCTTGATTTGTTAACATGGTTGGGTTTGAACCAGGAGAATTGTTTTAAGTTTGGATGTTTAAAGCGCCATGGATCCACTAAGTTGTGTGTGTTGCACAAGCTAGTTAAGATTGTGTTATTAGAGTTATGAGTACAACCGGGGGGATATCTGTCAACGCATTCATCATTAACCATATTGAAGTCACCTCCCATAATTATGTTCGCATTTGGATACCTGAGCTTAACATTTTCCATGGCATTAGAAACTTCTGTAATCAGCTGTCTATTTTGTACCAAATTATTAAAACCATAAATGTTGACCAAAATATTGTATTGTTCATCAATGTTTAAAACACAAATTTGCCAGTGACCATTGTTACTACACTTGGATGTCACTAATTTACCAGGAGAGTTACAAAACAAAATGACAACCCCTGCTGATCTACTTGAACCGTGGTCAAAAAGAATTTTGTCTCCCCATTGGTTTATCCAAAATCTTTCATCTTCAGGTTTTGAATGCGTTTCTTGTAAAAAAATAATGTTCGCTTTTTCGCCCTTACAAAAAAGAAAAATAGATTTTCTCTTTACAATGTCTCTTAAGCCTCTAGCATTTAGTGAAATACATGAAAAAAGAACGTTCATAACAACTTAGCAACCGCTAATAGTTTAATACCAATAGACTAGTAAGGAAGTAAGTATAAAACAAAAGAAAAGCAGTGTCCCGTCTGTGCACAATTGCTTCAAATGTTCGATCCACTCGATATTAACATTCAAAAGCCTTTTCAGAACTTAAAACTCAGACTTTGATTGAATACCTTACATGCTCCTAAGTGATTTTCTGACCATTAATGTATCCGTCTCCTCCTCTGTAATACGCACGCTTTCCAGCTTCTCTAGCTTCTTTTATCTTTGGCCACAGCGCAGCTCGCATCTCCTTGTCAGCTTTACAGAGATCTTCAATAAAGTTAATTTTAAGCTCCTTGCAGACAGCATGATCCTTCGTCATCCTCCACAGCGCATCTCTGTGTATTCTCTGAGTGAATTGGATGATGACGTGCCGTGTTTTATTATCTTCCCGTCTGCCTATTCGGTGGACGGAGTCCACTATTTGGTTGATGTTTGTGGACCATGAAGGGGAGATTTTTAGTAGCAAACCAAAAACCGTCTCTCGTATATCTTCACCTTCTTTTTCTTTGACTCCACGAATTCTTAGATTCCACCAGCGCTTGTAGCGTTCAAGTTCTAAGACGCGTTCCATCAACTCTGCGTTGTCTTTCTTCACAATGGACACATCGCGAACCGTTGTCTGTAGCTGCGTTTTACAGTCCTTAATCTCAGCCGCATAAAACTCTACTGCCTTCGCTATGCTAGTTAGCATAACAGAGTTATGTTGTAGTTGGGTGTCAAGTGTATCCACTTTATCTGTCAGTTGCTTTATTGCTTCCAACACCGCACTCATGTCTTCTCTTCCTTCATTTCCAGTATCTTTTCTTTTTGCTATCAGTGGGGTTTTCATCGGCGAGAAATCTTTTCGTTTGCATCTCTCAGAGGAGTCATCCATAGCATATTCATGGTAATTGGCGTCATTACACCGCGATGAAACGGAGTTCTTTTTTGTCGCCATGTTGAACTTCTCTTGCAAGATAACTCAATGTTCTGTTATATATCACTTAAATGGAGCAAAAAATTGGCGAGTGGATATCAAAACTTTATCAAAAACGGGACCTGCCTAGAGAGCTCAAAACAGTGGATGCACCCGGTCCGCCATCTTGCCGGAAGTCTCATTTCATTTTAGATCCTACTCCACAATCCTGAGTTTTTTAAAAAGGTAAATAGTGCCTTCCTAATAATTCTAATTCCCTCTCCTTCGGATCCCAATATCCCTACCAGATTCCATTCCCGTCCTACCTCCTGAACCTTATCTTTAAATATCTGTCTTTCCACCTCATTCAATGTACAATACAATGTTCAACATTTTCTTTAACCCCACAATTTTCACAGTTCTCACTATTCCTTTTCCCCATTAAAAATAATGTACCATTCAATCCTGTGTGATCCACTCTTAATCGTGTTATTGCTATTTCCTCACGCCTAGTCGTTTCCATGTGATTCTTTATACTGACACTTTTTTGTATTTTGTAATATCTTCTACCTTTCCTGTCTTCCTCCCACCATTTCTGCCATATTTCAAAGCCTTTCTTCTTAATCACAGCTTTACCTTCACCTTTTCCTAATGGAATTGTTAGTGTAATTACTAGGCCTGTCGCGATAAACGATAAATCGATTAATCGCACGGTAAATAAAATGAGCTCGATCATTTTTTAGGCCGCGATAATTCACATTTGCATGCTTGTTTGTTTTCCTTGTCTCTCTCTCTCTCTCTACCAAAGAGACTGGATGACCGCTCTGTGCAACGAGTGACAAGGAGTGAACCCTCGTCAGTCATTTGTCAGTCGCATGATCTGTGTGGGGAGGGGGGACTCCTGGCGTAGCCTATCACAGTAGGAGTACTGAGGAGGATGAGAGCCGCGTGAGAAGTGTAGCAGGAGAAAACACTAGTTAAGACGAGAGTTGGAGAAAAAGATGGATTTACTAGAGGCTGTTTACACTTGTCATTAACATGCGTTTTTATCGATCGGATCACAATGTTTTACGTCTTTTCTGACTTTTCTGACACAAGGTGAACAGTGCTATTTTAGCCTTTCATTGATAAACTAAAGCGGGTGATCTCCGCAGTTTCATTTTGCAAGCGTGTGAAAGTTGCGCGATCTTATTTCATCAATTGCGCTGAAAATTCAGAGAAAGCTCTAACATATAAACGTACAAAACACTGTGCAGCATGTATACTTGCTAAACAAGCAGCGGACTCCGACATAATATTAGTTTGCGTCCATATAAACTCATAATTACTCCCGCTGGCGTTCAAATGACAGCGGAGAGACTCGCCCACCGTCTCACGGACCGTCCCCTCACAGTATTCAGCACAGAAGCGGTCGAAAGTGGACAAAAGAGACGGATTTAAATACCAGGTGTAAATGTGATATGTCTCTCTCGTCCACTTGTGATCTGATCAAAAACACATCTTGATACCAAGTGTAAACAGCCAAGTTTCAAAACCAAACGCTACAGCTGCAGTGTGGGAGTACTTTGGATTTAAACCTAATGACCGAGGTGAACCACTAAACCTGAACGAACCACTAAACCTGAACGAGCCGTTATGTCGCATTTGTGGTAATAACGTAGCACTTAAAAGTGGCAACACGACAAACATGCATATGCACCTAAAACGCAATCATCCTGTTATTTTGTTCATTTCTTGTGGATATTTAAAATGTCTTCCAGTTCCAGTATTACTTATTGTTTAGAAATAAAAGTTTATAGATCTTTGAAAAGGTGTATCTGCATTATTATAATGGTCCCGGAGCATCAATGTTATCGCCTATCGCGATAAATTCCGAGGCAATTTATCGCCTAGCAAAATTTGTTATCGTGACAGGCCTAGTAATTACCTCTAGTAGTGCCTCTTTAGCCAGTTTATCTGCCATCTCGTTCCCTTTAATCCCTTCATGCGCTGGCACCCAACAAAACTGAACATCTATGCCACCCCTTTGTAATCTATATAAACTGTTAAAAAGTTCTAATAGTAAATCCTCTCTGATTGATGTTAGTGACTGAATACTTTTAATTATGGCCAAAGCATCTGAGCACAGGACCACCCTATCAGGTCTGACCTCTTCCACCCACTGTAGTGCAATAATGGCTGCTACTATTTCTGCTGTATATACTGATAACCGATCAGATAGTCTTTTGGAAACATGGATTTTAAATTCTGGAATATATATCCCAGGGGCGTAGGCAGAAATTGTATTTTGGGCGGGCCGGAGCAAAAGTGAGTGGGCCTATAGTTTATCAGAATAAAATTACTTAAATAATAATTAAACCTTAGAGTGGAAAAAAAGAATAGACAAACTGCAAAAACAGTGACATCTTTATTTTCAATAGTGAATAATAAAACACTGTCTAAACATGTTCAACCAACAGAGCTCAATAAAGGCTGGACAAACCAGGCTTATTCAGGCTAGTCAGCAGTGCAAAAACAGTTCACCTGAAATAAAGTAGGCTAAAAATAAATTGAAATAACGAAAACTCTCAGCAGATCACGGTTTGAAATAAATAACAACACACTGCCTAAGTTATGTTAAATCAACCATATACAGTGCAATCAGCCTGTTGGAAATTAAGCTTTTGTGCCAAAAATTGCAACTCATTTAAATTAAACAATGTAAGTTTAACCTATAAGGCTGGCATACATCTATACACAACACACCACTTAGTTAAATCACTTCACAAGCAAAAAATAAGGAAATTAGTGCCTACCTTTGTTGTTTTCATTCTACAAAACAAGACGCAAATGCCTGGGTTTAATGTTGAAAACAGAAATGATCTCATTATAGTCCAAAGAGTCACAGAGTTCTTTTTCAAAAAACAAAAGGTTGTTGAGGCGGGTAGTAACTCATGGATGCAAATTGGGTTGTGAAGGTGGTTCATCAATTGCAGTTAGATCGGCGGGTAACCTGTGTCAGACTGACCGGGAGAGAGCACTGGAACTGCCGCCAGGGAGCAAGCGGTAGCCGGCGCCACCAGCGCCTGACTAGCCTTCTTGTGGGTTAATGAGTCTGAAGAACTGGGCTCGGTAGATGGAGGCAGTGGCGTATCTTCTTCATCAACTCTTGCTTTTTTAAATAACACATTAAAGAAACTTTAGCCATTATTGTGGCAATGTTAATATTAGCTAAAAAAGCGGTTAGCAAAGTTAGCTGGCAGACTGACAGAGCCCGCCGGCCGCCGCCCCCCACAGAGTCTATCTGTCAGAACTCCTAGCAACCAAGCAACCAATTACGTTTCGGAGGCTTCCTACAACTTTCTTCAACAATTCCATTTTATTTAGAAAGCAAATTAAACACACACCAGTCAACAATAAATCCGGTTTATAGTAATATATTTTCTTAAATACAATTGAATAATAAAAATAAACTAAAAATGTATTTTGGTTAAACTTGCCTGGGCGGGCCAGGGAGTTATGTGGGCGGGCCAGTGCCGCCCTGGCCCATTACTGGCTACGCCCCTGATATATCCCAACTCCCACACATTCCTGTTTATTCTTAGCTCCATCTATATAAATCTTTAAATAATTAAAATAACTATTTCTTATATACATGCTTGTTTTAACTCCTACTTCCTCCATTCTCCATTCTCTTTTCATTTCTAATATATTAATATCAACCTTTACTTCTGGAAAAAACCATGGTGGTATTCTACTAACTGGATTGGCCATGGTGAAATTTAAAGCTTCCATTTCATACTCCCTCACTTTCATTTCTCTAGTCCATCCAAACCCAAAACCCTGAAACTTGGAATACTCCCAACATTCCTGTATTGTTTCTTTTGCTGGATTTTCTTTCCCACTTCCTTTCAGTCTAATCCAGTACGCCATTGCCAGTTTTTCTCTTCTTAATTCCAAAGGTATCTCTCCTGCTTCTATAAGTATAGCATTAATGGGGGTTGTCTTAATAGCTCCGATGCATACACGTAATGCTCTATACTGTAATCTGTTAATTTTTCCTAGTGTTGTTTTTGCCGCTGCTCCATAAACTACACAACCATAGTCTATTGCTGACCTTAGGCAAGCCCTATAGATGTTAATTAACGACTGCCTGTCTGCACCCCAGTCACATCCAGCCAGGGGCGCCGCTAGCAATTTTGGGCCCTATGAAAGAATAGGGGGTCAGGCCCCCACCATACCCATTTCGCACCAAACATACAATCCAACCTACTGTAGCTATTCAAAATCTTTGTCTGTAATTTAATAATACAGAACTATTTATTTTGCTATTGTTATGACCACAATTATCAGTATTTATTGACACCTACAATGACTGAAACTAAGATAATTTATTGTGCAATGTAAATGTAATTGAAAAATACAGTACATTAATCGAATATTCAGAGAAAATGCTACGTTCTTAAAGATTAAAGATAAATGTGACCATACCTGTGAAAACCCAGCTGAAGTATTTCTTTGTGGTTTACTGTTTTCCACATAAATTCATCCTACATAATGTAAAGAACATTTTGTGAAAATATAAACTTGATATCTTTAATATTGACTGAGTAATGTCATGTCAGCGATTGAAATCAAAGTGAAATTAATGCTTGAAATTAAACTGTGATGTTTTTTATTTCACAATAAGATTTGAGACTTTAGTCTGATTTTCACAGGGGGTCTCAGTGACATACTGTATACTTGAGCTGTTACACACACCAATAACATTGTAGCATTTAAAAATGGCGAACAACAACAATGCATCTTTTCTATACAGTTACCTTATGCCTCAAATAAGACTGGGTAAAAAATGCTTGACCAAAGCCTGTATTATAATTATTAGCATTATTTATAAAGTAAAGAACAAGTTTCACACACCAGCAGCTTCAGTAAAGCAAAAATAACGACAGATCATTGAAACTGTGAACTTGAGAAAACAGCTATACTCGTAAATGACTCTTCAGACTGTTTTTTATCAACGGGACTCTAAAATGAAATGAATGACAACTATAGCAGATTGCAACATAGATTTCCATTGATTTCTTAAACCTGTTGCAGTGAGAAGCTTCAATATACATAACCGGACTAGTTTAGCCTTTAGTTTTATCACAATCAACTCGATTCACGACTGCATAAAAATACTTCCTTGGCATATTGCGTTACAAAACATTGAAGTGTGTAACCGATCGCATTTCTAATTTATGTTAATTAGATTATACAGGCTATGTTAATTAAAACAGCTTATAAGGGCTGACTTCGCGTTAGAATCATAACATAAAACAGAGAACGTAAATCGCCTTGTGCTTTTTTAAACTGAGGTGAACAGAGCGAACTTTACAGTGGAAAGAAAACTGCATTGTATTGATCCAGCGTCACATTGTGTAAACTGCATTTATAGTAAGGAAGCGCACATATGCAGATATCATAGCAAATAGCAGTAAATACACACACCTTGCTCTCTTCTGAAGTTCACGTGCACTGGAGACCATGGATTAAAGACGGCGCTAAAACGCAGAGTAAAGACGGGGCGGAGCTAAGAGGGCTCAGCTTAAGTGGGTTGCGTTTGCGGCACAGTCCTTGGCTGGGGCCCTCAAAAGTTCATGGGCCCTTAGAATCGTCCTAACTTTCCCCCCCTTACGGCGCCCCTGCATCCAGCCACAGCTTTCAGTAGGTTTATAACTTTTTTACATTTAGTTTCCAAATGCTTAATATGTGTTTTCCATGTACACCTACTATCAAACCATAGTCCCAAGTACTTAAATTCATTTACTTTTACCATTGTCTGTTCATATAATGTTAAACTTTCATCATGGCACTTGCGCTTCTTGGTAATCATCATATAACAAGATTTACTTGTCGACATCTTGAATCCCCACTTATATGACCACATCTCTACTTCCGTAATTGCTTTCCTTATGTTACTTAATACATATGATACATTCTTTCCTCTCATCCAAATGGCCCCATCATCCGCATATAATGCTGATTTGATGCATCCATTCATTTTGGAAAAAATATCATTTATCATGATGTTAAATAGTAACGGACTAACTGCACTGCCCTGAGGGATACTATTGTCTACATCAAATTCTATAGATATCTCTGATCCAACTTTAACTTTAATTTTCCTACCAGTTAAAAAATCCATGACCCAATTATATAACCTTCCTCCAATACCCATCCTACTTAGTTTAATAAGTAAACCCTCCCTCCACATGGTATCATAGGCCTTTTCCACGTCAAAATACACAATTGTCATTAGTTCTTTCATTTTCAGTGCCTTCTCCGCATCATTACTTACTCTAACTAGAGCATCTGTTGTGGAGCGACCTTTTCTAAATCCACTTTGTATATTTGTTAGTAATCCTCTCAGTTCCAATATTTATGATAATCTACGAACTATTACCCTCTCCATCCATTTGCATAAGTGAGATGTCAGTGCTATGGGCCTATAGTTATCAGGATTAGCTGGATCCTTCCCAGGCTTGTTGAATGGTAATATTACTGCACTTTTCCAACTATGTGGTATTATTCCATCCTTCCATATTTTATTAAAAAGTCTTAAAATTAACTTAAATGATTCAACTGGTAGCTGTCGGAACATGGGATAACATAATTGATCTTGCCCAGGTGCTGTATATCCAGTGCCTAGAAGAGCTAAGTTGAGTTCTGACATTGTAAAATCCACATCTAGTATTGACATACCATCCTCCTTTTCCAGCCTCACTTCCTTATTCTCTCTGAGTGCAAGTTCTTTCTGCCGTTTATGGATATCACTAAGGTGTTCACAACTGTGTACTGCCATAAATGCCCTCCCAAGCACTTCTGCCTTTCCTTTATCTGATACTATCATCTTCTCTCCATCAATCAAAGCTGGTATCTTAACCGATGTCCTTTTCCCATTCATTCGCTTGAACATAGACCAAATATCCCCTAACTCTACTCCTCTGCCTATGGTGGAACAGAATTCTCTCCAATTTCTCTTTTTGTTATACTTAATTGTCCTACGCGCCACAGCCCTTTTCCTTTGATAATCTATGACATTTTCATATGAAAGATTTTTCTTCATTGTTCTAAATGCCTTATTTCGGTCTTTAACAGCTCTGCTGCATTCCTCATTCCACCAAGGTACCACTTTCTTCCTACCCTTTGTTGTTCTTTGTGGGATACTCTCTTTTGCTGCATTTATAATGTGTTCTGTAATTTGCTTTGTGCATTCTTCTATGTCTTCACCAAATGTAACCAGATTAACTGTCTCTTCACAACATGCCCTAAAATTTTCCCATTCTGCTTTCTCAAAACACCATCTGGTAATAGAAATCCCTTCTTGAATACAAATGTGTGTATCAACTACAGTGAGAACTGGAAAATGATCACTTCCTATGGTAGATTCACTCTTAACATGCCAATCACACGCTTTAACTAAACTTTCTGATACCAGTGTTATTTCCAAGCATGACATATTACCCCTATTCACATCTATTCTTGTACCTTGTCCATCATTAAGGCATACCAGTTCTCTTTCTTCCATAATATCTTCAACTATGTTCCCATTACTGTCTGTATGATTGCTACCCCATAGACTGTTATGAGCATTAAAATCTCCACACCATATTTCTTTCCTGTATACACTCCCTGCCATTTCATTTAATCTGTCAGTTATCAAATTTTTACATGGATTATAAAAATGTATCAACTTAATATGACCCTCTTTCCTTGGACTACAAATCTCGACCATAACACATTCCATATCCTCTGGGCAAGGGAGCTCTCTATATGCCAGCCCATCCTTGAGAAAGGTGACACACCCTCCACCATTTTGATTATTAGGTCTATCATATCTTACAGAACTAAACCCTGGTATAATAAAATCCGAATTTGGTTGTAGCCAAGTTTCTTGTACACATACTACATCTGGAACTACTTCGAATTCATAAATATATTTTTAAAATTCTTGCCCATTAGCTATGAGGCTTCTGGCGTTCCACTGTAGTATGTGCATTACCATAATTAGTGTTCCAACCCTTCAGTTTGAGTACATTCCTCATTTCCGAGTACTGTTAACAACTAATGTATCTGATCTGCTTTAATGTCTCCTATATCCAGTATTTTTTCTGCTGCCTCCACAATAGCCTTGATTCTATCACTTTTCTTTTTTAACTGTGATGCAACATTGTTAGTGTGACACATGAAAACCAGGAAATTTATATTTTAACTACTAATATCTCCTTGTCAACTTCACACTTGTGATCACATAATACCTGAGTTTGCTCAGGAGTCTGCCTTTGCGTTTGATTAACTGATGCTACATTTCTTTGTACCATTCCACTGGGGCTTTGACTTGATGCCGTTTCTCTCACTGTTTTTAGTGCTTCTGCATAAGAAACTTTACTTAATATCTTCACCCTCTGGGCTTCTCTGGCTTCTCTTTGTACTTCACATCCTCCAAACGCAGCACTATGTTCCCCACCACAGTTACAACATTTAATCTTTGCATCCTTTTCACATTTACCGTACTCATGTTGACCACTACATCTAGCACATCTCAACTTTCCTTTACACTGCTGTGCTATGTGTCCCATTCTTTGACATTTATAGCATCGAATAGGTTTGGGAATGTACTCTCTCACACTGTAGTTCATATACCCTATTTGCACTGATTTAGGGAGAGTTTTCTCAAATTGTACTACAACTGATAGTGTTTCCTTTTGTAATCCATCTCTATTACTTTTAAGCCGTGTGGCTTCAATCACTTTACCTCACTGCATCTCATTTTTAACATCTTCCATTGACATACTTAGTGGTACACCTTATATAACTCCTCTCACTTTTGCCTTTGCTCCTGGTATATGTGCCTTCATTCTTTCCCCTTGGAGTGACGACATTTTCAGTATCTTTTCTTGTTGTTGTTTGCTAGTTGCATGTATCAGTATTCTTTTATTGCTCATAAACCTAGCAAATATAATTTTTCCAATTTCTTTCTCAATCGCCTTAGTAAGCTTTATCGGGTGGTAATGTCCGCCATCCCGATCAAACTCAATAATAACTTTCCATGTGTATCCTTGATCACTCTCCATATGATCAGTTTTTTGTTTTTCAGACTGATTAGATCTCAATTTCTTATTTGTATTTCCCTCGCCAGTCTCGCTATACTCTGACCAACTTTTCCCCCTATTTCTTGCTTTACAAGCCCTTTTCATTTTTGCAGTTTTGGCTCTCGTCCAATCCATTTCATCTCCATCTGAACTAGTTGACATGATATACAGTCACAGTACAGTTTATGCAAATCCGCCAAAATACTTGCTCAACCAGCAATCCAACAGCGTTTCTTCCCAAAACTCCGTCCACCGGAAACACCCTCCGAAACCAAAATCTTCTTCTTCTTCTTCTTCTTTATTGTTTATTGGCGGTTGGCAAACCAGCTTTTTGGTGCATTTCCGCCACCTACTGGGATGGAGTGTGAATATCTAGGATGATGGAATGGATAAACTACTATATATATTCAAAAAATAATAATAAAAATACTAATAATAATAATAAATAAATAATAAATGATAATACTTAAATAAATGAACCAATTAAGATTAAATAAAACTAAACACTTCTTTTTGTAACACCTTAAATCCTCAAATAAAATAATATAGGGTACACTTTTGATTGTACCTGTGCACCCTGAAATAAATCTTTTATTGTTAACTGAACTTTCAGTTTCTTTTGTCCATCCACAAGTTGAACTCGTTCATTATTATACCCTTGACAGTGAACAAGCACATGCTCCCATAGACATTATCAGTGTTGGGGCTAGTTACTCAAATAAGTAATATATTATGCATTACACATTACTCTCAAAAATAGTAATGCCTTACTTTACTTTATTACTCCCTGGAGAAAGTAACTAGTTATATTACTAGTTACATTTTTTTTCTGGACAAGAATGTTTATTTGGGCAAGCCACGGCCAAGAAAATATCCAAACACAAAACTCCCAAATCAATAAAAAGTTACAATTTTATTAGATTAAACTTGACAACAATTTACTCATTCAAAATACAGGGATGACAATAGGTTGCAATTTATTTTAGATGGACACCTTTAAATGGACAGCTGATGAAATAATGATGGTTCACAATAAATTATTTCCTGATAAAGACTTTCAAGAGTTCTGTATTCTTAGCAGGGGGATACCATGATGTTATAGTAGTGCACATTATTTACCCACCCACTATACACAGCAATGCACAGCAAATTCATCCAACACCAAAACATATAAATATATAAATTTAACAGCGCAAAGTAATAAATACACAATCAATTCAATAAATACCCAGGTGAAAAAGAAATATATTTAAATAGTATTTTTGGGACATACTTAATATATTTAAATTCTACTATACTAAATGCATATTAAATGTATTATATAATGGGGACCGCGTTCGGGTAAACAAAGACGCCATCGCCCAGCATGAAAGCGGTAAGACTCCGCTTGTTATTGTAACATGTACTACTTGCCACATGTATAGTTTAGCTTCTGCTGTTAGCATAGAGGGGTTTACATGCACTAAGTGTATTGAAGTATTAAGGTTAACTGAGAAGGTTGCTGAACTAGAATCGCGCATCCGAACGCTAGTTGAGGATAGCAAAACCGCTAATGTTACTGTTGCAAATAATCTATCGAGCGAAAAGACTAATGGCTCGGTTCCGACATCAGATGCAGATGCTAATGTAAATATTACAAATACTGTATCGAGCGCGCATAGTGTTTATAAAAAGTGCTATACTCACTAGAAATCTGATCAATAGTCTTAATTCTGATATAGTCTGACTACCCTGCTGAAAAAAACAGCATCAAACCAGCATGGACCAGCATGGGAATTATGCTGGTCTATGCTGGTTTAGCTGGTGGTCACAGCATACCAGCACCAAAACACAACATATGCTGGTATGACCAGCATGGGATGCTGGTGCTAATGCTGGTTTAGCTGGTGCTAATGCTGGTTTGGTGCTGGTTTAGCTGGTGCTAATGCTGGTGCTAATGCTGGTGCTGATGCTGGTTTAGCTGGTGTTCACTAGAAAACCAGCACCAAAACACAACATATGCTGGTCTTGCTGGTATGCTGGTTTTTTCAGCAGGGTATCCAGGGCCCGGGTCAGGAAACAGACGGATCGGCTTAACCGTCTATCTGTTAGCTGCCGTGATATGTCAAGACCACTTATATCCCAGCACTTCGAGTCAATCTTACCGAAATATCAGCACATTTCAACTGTATCTGTTCCCCGAACAAATAAATACAGGGCACCGCTTGTTACATCAGGTACAAATCTGAGTAATATAAAATTAGAAAACAATACATTAACAGATGAATCTCGAATGTTAAAATTCGGCCTTCTTAACATTAGATCGCTTACCAATAAAGAACCTATTGTCAATGAAATAATTACAGACCAAAACTTAGATGCACTCTGTTTAACAGAAACCTGGCTTAAAGCAGACGACTACATTAGTTTAAATGAATCCACCCCACAAGACTATTATTATAAACACGAACCTCGATTAAAGGGGAGAGGGGGTGGTGTAGCTACAATATACAACACAATTTTTAAAGTAAACCAAAAATCTGAGCTAAAATTTAAATCATTTGAACTAATGTTGTTCAATATGGAAATAACTGATCGTAACCACAAACAGCTTTCTTTTGCCTTAGCAACAATCTATAGACCACTGGGCCACCATGCAGATTTCCTTAAAGAAATAGCAGATTTCCTATCTGAGCTTGTAGTCACTGTAGATAAAGCTCTTATTGTTGGTGATTTTAATGTCCATGTGGATAACCCAAAAGACGCATTAGGACATGCGTTTATAGATGTTCTAAATTCTCTCAATATTAGACAAAACGTGACAGGGCCAACGCATACTCGTAAGCACACATTATACTTAATTCTGTCACTCGGACTCAATATTAATGACGTCGAAATATCACCTCAGAGTGATGCAGTTTCTGACCATTACCTTGTGTCATACACTGTACTTCTAGATAGGATCACTCAATCCACAACATGCCACCGACTAGCCAGAACAATAATTTCCACCACTAAAGATAGCTTTATTAGCACTCTTCCAGACCTGTCCCAAATGAAACATGTAGCAGATAACTGTGACGATCTAGATATTGTAATAGAAAACCTAAACAATGTCTGTTCTAACACATTGGATGCCGTTGCTCCCATTCGAAAAAAGAGATTCAAAGAAAAACCGCCAGCTCCATGGTATGACCATCACACCGCAGCCCTTAAAAAGGCAGCTAGAAAAATGGAAAGGAATTATAGAAGCACAAAGTTAGAAGTATGGCGTGCAGCATGGAAACAGAGTGTTAAACACTACAGACAGGCTATTAAAACTGCCAGATCTATATATCTTAGCAAGCTTATAAATGAGAATCATAATAACCCTCGTTTCCTCTTTAGCACAGTTGCGAAACTGACTAGAAACAAAGAACAAACAGAAACCAATAGTAAACTTCAACACAATAGTAACGACTTCATGAACTTCTTTTCTAACAAAATTTCGGCTATTAGGGAAAACATCGTAGCTACCCAGGCAGCCACCACTCTACCCATTAGTTCACTTAACACTAGACTACCATACGAACATCTTGATTCATTTAAACCTACTACAATAGATGAGCTCTCTAAACTAGTCACATCATCCAAATCATCGTTCTGTATATTAGACCCCGTTCCCACAAAACTACTTAAAGAGGTATTCCCTGTAGTGTCAACCCCGGTTCTAAATATCTTTAACTCATCGCTAGAAATAGGATACGTTCCAACAGCTTTCAAGTGTCACGACTGGGAACAGGAATCAGGACGCAAGTGCAGGGTTCACCATGAAATAAATAACATTTAATATAAAATAAACAGAAACAAAACACGAGGAGTAAAACAGCAACACAGGAACATCCAATACAGAGAACAACAGGAACAGACGTGGAAAGGCGACAATGACAATGATCCGGCGAGAGGTGAGAAACAGACAGCAGTATAAATACACAACACTTAACAGGGAACAGGTGTGATGAATCAGTCCGTGAATTGTCCAGGTGACGTAATCGGAGAGACAAACAAAACATGAAACGGATCACCGTGACATGACCCCTCCCTCTACGAGTGGCTACCAGACACTCACATAAACAAACCCAACACAAAAGTCTGGTAGCGAGAGTCCAAGGGAGGGGTGGAGGGCTTGGGGACCCTGGCGAAGCCGGCAGCCGCCAGGATGAGACCAACAGGAACGGTAGGCCGGACTGCGCCAGGAGAACCGGAGCGATCGCTCCGAGAACCGAGGCAGACGAATTACCCCCCTCCTGGGAATCGCCGACGATCAGCTGCCCCCGGAAGTCATCTCCCATCCCCTCGCGGAAACGGAGACCCTCTCTCGGTAGCCACCCCGGGGAAATGATCGGGCGTGGTCCGTTCCGGATCCCCCTGCGAGCAGGATGGTGGTTCTCCGAGGGACCGTCGACGACGACTCAACCGTTGGGGGACCGCCTGGGCCGATCCTCCTCCCGCATGCTTGCGGGAGCGAGCGATCGCTCACGGTGGTCCCCAAGAGACATCGGGGCTGATGGGGAATGAACCCCGATGTCACTACTCCCCCTCGACGAAACTCCAGGGGGAGCTGCCCTCCGTGAACCCGCTGCGTCCAGTCTGGCCGGATCATTCTGTCACGACTGGGAACAGGAATCAGGACGCAAGTGCAGGGTTCACCATGAAATAAATAACATTTCATATAAAATAAACAGAAACAAAACACGAGGAGTAAAACAGCAACACAGGAACATCCAATACAGAGAACAACAGGAACAGACGTGGAAAGGCGACAATGACAATGATCCGGCGAGTGGTGAGAAACAGACAGCAGTATAAATACACAACACTTAACAGGGAACAGGTGTGATGAATCAGTCCGTGAATTGTCCAGGTGACGTAATCGGAGAGACAAACAAAACATGACACGGATCACCGTGACATCAAGTTATTAAACCGCTGATTAAAAAACCACAGCTTGACCAAGGAGAACTTAATAACTTTAGACCAATCTCAAATCTCCCTTTTCTTTCGAAAATATTAGAAAAGGTAGTGGCAAGCCAGTTACGCACATTCTTGACAAATAATAGTACATATGAAAAGTTCCAATCAGGATTCAGGCCCCACCATAGCACAGAGACAGCGTTGCTTAGAGTTACAAATGACCTCCTATTAACATCCGATCGTGGTGAAATCTCAATTCTTATATTACTAGACCTTAGTGCAGCCTTTGACACAATAGATCACACAATCTTACTCAATAGACTAGAAAACTATGTTGGTATCAGTGGTCAGGCGCTAGCCTGGTTTAGGTCATATCTAACCAATCGCTATCACTTTGTTTATGTAAATGAGGAAGAGTCATATCACTCCCTGGTTAAATACAGTGTACCGCAGGGATCAGTTTTAGGTCCTATCCTGTTCTCGTTATACATGTTACCTAGGGCTGGGATAAACGATTATTTTTTTAACGATTAATCTAGCGATTCTTTTTTCGATGCATCGATTAATCTAACGATTCATTTTGTCAGTCCGATTCGACTTCGATTCGATTAGATTCTCGATTATCTCCCCATTAATTAACTAATAGCAAGTTATACATGTTGATTTACATATCTGAATGTAAACATTTCAATATATCTTTATTGCTCTTAAAATTTCAAAATAAAAAAAGACTATACAAGTGCAAAATAATGCATTCTTAGACAGAGGTAGCATTCAGTAAAGCATTTGCAGTGCATACTGTGCAGTTAAGTAACCGTATAAAAATCTCAAGTTCAAATTACTTTATTTTACATGCATTTATGAGCAAAACCTCTTCAGTGTGCCTTTTGATGGTCTGTGTAATTTTTATAACTAGATTTGTTTAATCCACATTGTTTTCGTGCTGTTCTAGTCCATTTAATGACAGATATAAACTTAAGATAGACTTATTATAGACTTAAGAAGCACATATATTATTAAATCTCTTTCTCTTAAGTTTGTTCAAATAGATTAGGACTCATTTACTGCTGGACAGAGAGTGAATGAAAGCGCAGTCTTCTGGCAACAGTGACATATTTCATTGCTTTCTGTTAAATTGCTCAAATGACTGTTTAAAACACACTTGGCATCACATTCATGATTTTATGGTAAAATGACACTTTTTCGCGTAAATCCACGAGCATTTAAACCATAAACAAAGCACTTTCACTTTAATTGAGCGTGAGCAGCGCAGCAGAACCACGCAGAAACGATTGCAGCACTGTTGCTACAGAGCCGCCCAAGTATTTGCGGCTGGCTCCGACCTCCGTTTATATCCGTTTCGAGCCGCGAGCTCGCGCTGCTTATGCAGCGGGGTGCATGCTTGTTAACATGGGCGCTGAGAAAACCACGCGCCGCGCGGCCGCAGCCACTGCTCACCCTTGCTGTGTGAAACCGGCGTGGACTGAAGCAACTCGCGTTGCTACTACTGCGCCGCTTTTTTGGGTCTGACGAATCGACGCGCATATTTTGCGTCGACGTATTTTTTGCGTCGACGTCGTCGATTACGTCGACGCGTTGTCCCAGCCCTAATGTTACCCCTAGGAGACATTATCAGGAAACATAACATAAGTTTTCACTGCTATGCGGATGATACCCAGCTTTACATCTCCTCGCATCCCAGCGAAATACACACGTTTTCTAAGCTAAAAGACTGCATTAGCGATGTTAGTGACTGGATGGCACATAACTTTCTTAAGCTCAACTCCAATAAGACAGAGATACTTATTATTGAACCAAATCGGTACAAACATAATATGTCAGATTACAAATTGCACATAGATGGCTGTACTGTAGTGCCATCTTCCACGGTTAGGAACTTAGGTGTGATGTTCGACAGCAACTTATCCTTTGATAGTCATATCGCCAACATCTGCCGCACAGCATTCTTCCATCTTAGAAATATCTCAAAAATACGCCATATACTGTCTACATCTGACGCAGAGAAGCTTATTCATGCTTTTATGACCTCTAGAATAGACTATTGTAACTCGCTACTCGGGGGATGCCATTCAAATCAGGTCAACAAGCTTCTGCTAGTTCAAAACGCTTCTGCAAGGGTACTTACTCGATCTAAGAAGTATGACCACATAAGCCCAATTCTGGCATCTTTACACTGGCTACCGGTTAAATATCGCATCCAATTTAAAATATCACTAATCACCTACAAAGCTTTAAATGGCTTAGCACCCTCATATCTTAGAGAATTACTATCAGAATACAATCCATCACGCACACTACGGTCGCAAAATTATGGTCTATTGATTATCCCTAGACTATCAAAAGTGTCTAAAAGTGGAAGATCCTTTTCCTACTTATCCCCTAAGCTCTGGAATGATTTGCCAACCGATGTCCGAGAATCAGACACAGTCGATCATTTTAAATCTAGACTTAAAACATTTCTCCTCAACAAAGCATTCGCGTAATTTGTCTAGTAAAGGTTCTTAACTCGCAATAGTTATTTTCACGGAACAAAGCACTCACGGTCATAACACAGACCAACCAAATAAATAAATAAAAACCTTTTCTGCATGAACACTTAAAATGAATTGCATTAAATAGTTTGCCACCGTTTGCCACTGAACCTGCATTAACGATGACAGTTGGGCTTCCGGCCTTTGTCAAATGGTTTGGCATGTATGGTTGGGTTGCGATTTTGGTGCTTTCGTGTGTCTGTGAATAGTATGCCATACCGACCCGTTTGCCATTGAACCTGCATTAACGACGACAGTGGGGCCTCCAGCCTTAGTCAAATGGGTTGGCACGTATGGTCGGGTTGCGGTTTTGGCGCTATCGTAAGTCTTGTGAATAGTATGCCATACAGACCCGTTTGCCACTGAACCTGCATTAACGACGACAGTGGGGCCTCCAGCCTTAGTCAAACGGGTTGGCACGTATGGTCGGGTTGCAATTTTGGCGCTATCGTAAGTCTTGTGAATAGTATGCCATACAGACCCGTTTGCCACTGAACCTGCATTAACGACGACAGTGGGGCCTCCAGCCTTAGTCAAACGGGTTGGTATGTATGGTCGGGTTGCGTTTTTCGCGCTTTCGTGTGTCTTGTGAATAGTATGCCATACATACCCGTTTGCCACTGAACCTGCATTAACGACGACAGTGGGGACTCCAGCCTTAGTCAAACGGGTTGGTACATATGGTCGGGTTGCGTTTTTCGCTCTTTCGTGTGTTTTGTGAATAGTATGCCATAATTACCCGTTTGCCACTGAACCTGCATTAACGACGACAGTGGGGCTTATGGCCTTAGTCAAACGGGTTAGCACGTATGGTCGGGTTGCAATGTTTTTTGGCGTTTTCTCCTGGTCCTGTAAATGGTATACAATATAGAACCGTTTGCCACTGAACCTGCATTAACGACGACTGTGGGGCTTTAGTAGCCTGGTCCAACCAGACTCTCGTACATTCATTTCATTTGTACAGAGAGTCTGGCCACGCTCCATTGCAAAGCGTTACTTCCGTTAAGGAGGGTCCATTGTTGAAGTTTAAAACTATTGGACCTGCCCAGAGTCACTCAGGATCTGCCAAAGCCAATCACTAACGTGTGGTCGTGATGTATATCATGCACCGAAACCGTCCGGAAACAATAAGTCAGAATAATCAGACAAACAAAACTTAGCAAACCTGGTTCTTGCTCCGGCTTTAACTTCTGTATATTCGGCAGTTTTGCAACAACGGACCGAAGAGCTTTTCTCACGTCTTTCTCTGCTGCCATTACTGAACTACAACTCAAACTGACGCACGACCTCAACGTCATCGTTCTTAGCCACCCCCATCTGTTCGCTGATTGGTCCTGCAGATTTTTGCAGGAGAAAACGAAACTCTATAGAGAAATCCCAGACGTACTGCTGAAGCGAAATGAAAATTAAGCGGAAGCACGTAGGAGGGCGGAGCCAGGCTAGGGCTTTAGGCCTTAGTCAAACGGGTCGTCAGGTTTCATTTTCTCTTAAACATCGGAAGGTGACCCTTATTTACCATATATACCCTCGCATTGGGCCCCCAATTTGCTAAATCCTCAACTGTGGATAATATAATTATGCCGCAATAGTTAGTCTGTCTGGAACTAAGCTGAGTTAAACCACATCACTGTGTGACACTTCAATATATATGAACGGCCGCTACGCTAATACGATTTAGTTTTTCTCTCCCTGTCTCGACCCCGAGGACAACGAGACAAACAGACCCAGTCCCGGTAGATGTAAAAGTTGGCACACCTCTGATCTACTGGCCGTCCTTCAACGTGATGCCCAGCTGATGCCTGACCAACGATCACCGGCAGAACTGCTTAATCTCCGCTAAATCTCCTTATCCGTTCTCCCAAGGGTTTTTCCCTCCTAGGACTTATTTTTCCACGGATAAAAGCCCGGGGTTTTTTTTCTCCTAGGGGGTTTTTCACCCCAGGGAGGCAGCCTTTTTGGGCTTTACCTAGCCTCCTTTTATAGACGTTGCTTTAGTAATACGCGCACTTATAATATTGAGTCATAGCCGCAGCAAATTTAACTGCTCATGCTATCATGTATTTTGTTGTGCTATCTGTCATTTTTCTGTGCTTTTCACTGCTTCTATGTATGTAAAGCTGCTTTGAAACAATTGTGAAAAGCGCTATATAGATAAATTGAATTGAATTGAAATATTGAAACCACTTCAAATATATTAAATGCATTTCAAGATATATTTAAAGTCAATTTTAATCTATTTGCATTATATTTAATATATTGAAATTGTGTTAAATTGGAACAACTTCAAATATATTTAGTACAATTTAAGTGTACTTCTTTAAAATTAATTTAAAATGCACTTCTCATACACTTAAAAATACAGTTAGAATACATTTAAAGCTTAATTTAACTGTGCTTTAAGAACACTTTAATAGTACTTCAGCATATTAGAAATATACTAGCATTACATTAATAGAAATGTATTAGCATTACACTACTATTTTATTATAAAGCTGTTTTTAATATTTAAAATGTTATATTAAAATCATTAAATATTAAGACACATACACAGATTTTGAATACAGAACAATTTAATATACTTCATATTGTGTTGTGTACATTCAAAAATATCTAAAGTAAATTAATCAAGCACAGAGACATACATAATCTCTTGACCAAAGAGAAACAATATAAAACAAATATCAGAGAAATGCAATTACAGAGCTACTTCTATCAAATTGTACAACATTAACATTAAATGTATTAATAAAAAGTACACTTTGAATATGCAATCACTAAATATTCATAAGGAATGATTATATAATAATCATAATGTAATTCTCTGCATAAAAAGTTACTGAAAAAAAAATGTTTAAGTGCAATTTAGTGCACAATGTTTGAAAAACGCTTTGGAAAAGGAAATTGGGCCGACTACCAAAACACACTTGTAGCCAACCAGCAGTAAGGGGCGTGTCTACTAACCGACATCCTTGCCGGGGTTGCGTATGTGTGTGGTGGCTCTATCAAAAGAAGGTCCAGATTCTATTGGGGTAGAGGCATGTTTGTTTAGGTAATTTCAAATGTTAACATTGGCTTTCAAAAATAGTGCACTCCGCCTTTAACCAACTTAAGATAAACCTATAAAAAGCTGAACTAAAACACAAAACAGTTTAGATGTCACATGTTTAAGTGGAGGGTCACTTCTTCTTGCAATTCAGACACCGTAGTAATTGAAGACTGCTTTATCACACGGTCTGTGAAAAGGAAACAGAATATACCAATAAACCAATAATGAATGAACATTGGGCTATCCATGTTTAAAATAAATTGGCATAGATATGCATGTATGAAAGTTTTGTTAACTTCTCAGTTTACCTTTTAAAGCTTTGACTGTGTCCTCATCAAGCGTGTCAGTTTATGTGTCACAGCACTCTACAAGTGGGAATGAAGATAGGATTAGAACAGGCTCATGATATAAAGCAACCTGTGTGTATTACAGGATATGTTTTACATTGATAATTGTGTTTTATTTGAACCTAGATCATTTTCCATTGTTTTTCTATTGTGGTCTTGCAAACTTAAGGTTCACCTCTGTTTAAGGAGATTTAAGGAAATCAGAAATGATGCCAAACAGGGCTCCAGACTGCTATCAAATGGTGGCATTTTGCCACCTAAATTTTTTTTTGTGATATGACACTGAATTTGAAACAGCACATTGTACTTTCTGAATCTATAATTAAAGTATTTATTAGTAATACAGTATAAATTAGTAGACATGTGAATATTTGGTTAGCATGTTGTTTTACCGTGTGTGCCCCTAAATTTTCTGGTTGCGCCCCTAAAATTTTCAGTTGGGGGCCACTGTTTCCTAGTAAAAAAAGTTAGTCTGGTGCCCTGCCAAATGGTATATGCAAGGATGACTAGGCCAAGTCCCTTACAGCTTTACAATAAAAAAAACGGTTTTTACAAGAATAATTCAAAAGGACAGAAAAAGCCACCTGGAATGGATGTGTTGCAAAAGTTTTTTTCCGAAACACTCCACATTTGTCCCGATTTAAAAATGTCAATAGCAGTTGATTTGAAAAACAACAGGCAGGTAAATGATGATTAATTATTTGTTTTCGTTTTAAGAATTATTTACCCCGAGTACAATATATTAAGACAATATAATATAATCAAACCCAGCCTCGGCAGTTTTACAATCTCTCATAAAAGTATCCCTTCTTACAATGTCATTTTTGTGTCCATATGTAATTAGAAATACATTTAAAAATATACAAAAAGACAATAAGGTTGTCAAGACTGAACTGATATAAACATTAGCCATTGAACATTACTGGAGTTATAATAACCATATGGTCATATCATGGTATTTTCAGGTAAGACAGCTCAAACATTCATTTTAAACTAATGTTAGCGTTGCAAGAGAAACATTAGAAAAACTTAAACGTGAAAACAAATAGCAACAACAAACTTGACACCAAGAATAAGTCTTTCTATGCGCTATATCTTCATTTGTTCCTGTCTACTTGGGATCTGGTTGGTCATATTTATGTCGTGGTGCTAAAAAAAAAAGAAAGGTTTTAATGATTTCTGAAATGCTTAAGAGAAATGCCTAACGTTAGTCAGAAAATAAAGATGTTCCAATTACCACACGCAACACAGACATAACGTTACATAAAGAAGCTGGGTTAAATGTAATGTAATGTCGTGTTGTCTCGTTCATCTCCAAACAAAAAGCGAAATACTTTTTCCCTCAACGTCAGATCCACTAAAACTGCTCACATTTTAAATCGAGTTGTTTTATCTTAGTTCTCTGGTGAAATATGATCGCCGATTAATTAAATAAATACGTTTAATGCAGAGTCGCCATCTAATTTAACAGTTTATACGTTTAATGCAAGCAACCGCATGCACCTCGTGAACTGAACTGAACAACAGCTTTCAAATAGCACCGTGACGTGTTACTATGACAACAACCAATCAGGTTTAGTCACGTGTGTCACGTGTGTTGTTTGAAAATAAACACTAGCAAACGTAAGATTTTAAGCAAATCTTTGAAAAAATAGTTTATTATGCAATCGGAATGATATAATGTTGAAATGCTTGAGGAAAGTTCAATGTTAGCTTATTACAATTAATGAATCATGTTTTGAAAAAAGTATGTTTTATCCAAATATACTAAAACTTCACTAGAAGTACATTTGTGTTTAGCATATTTCTTAAAAGTGTAATTATGCATATATTTATTACCAGCATACTTCTAGTACACTTAATATAAATACATTAAAAATATTCTTAAAGCTCTACTGTGTACTTTATTGAGTTAATTCTTAACAAAAACCCATGTTTTCTTTCAAAAGTATGTGCTCATTTATGTGTAATTACTTCCCACCCACTAATCAAAGTATTCTCGTAAGTGTAGAATCTGCTATTTAAAATGCATACCGTCGAAGCGCTCTCTGGCTGAATCCATGTTGTGCCTCCATCTTTGAAATACATTCGCCGACGAGGGACATTCCTGAAATTCAAGCTCCACCTTTCGCGCTTTCACTCTACACTCACGCTGGCTGCTGGCTGAAGCCTTCGGAGGTTGCATGTGTAGGCGGTATACGTCATCAAGACAGACTTATTTCAGAATATTAACAATTATAAAGCTGACAATTATTCTTAGTTAATTGTAAATTGATGTAATATGCGTATGACTTGCGAATGTAATGCTCAGTTGATTTAAATAAACCAGGCTTGATGACGTATCCAGCCTGTGACCTGCGTAGCTGAATCCTTCGGATTTTACAACAACCGCACACCCTGACCTGCGATCTAATGCTTTGATTTGAAAGCCTGTTGAAGACATATTCTCGAGGACATTAAAACAAATCGCCAAGGATGCGAAACGGGGATTTTAAACGACAACGTGACAGGAAAAACATCAAGACCAAAGTCACTATTGGAGTTAGTTTTCCAAGATGGTGCTCAAGGGACACTGAAGTTGCACTTTCTATATTCTCCACAGGTAATTCAGCATATTCGTTTACATCTATACAGTCCATGTTGTAAACTTGAAGTTTTATAGTTCCTTGGCTTTAGCATGATTATGCATAACACTTGTTAGTGTAAACATGCATGTGGTTTAATGTGTTCGAACAGACACACGCCGTCTCTCCGCCCATTTATGTAATCTGAGGTACTGAGAAAAATGTTTTTCATCTTTTCTGACCTCTAGCACAAACACACGGTGACAGCGCTATTTTTAGCCTTTCATTGATAAAAGCGTCTGATCTGCGCGTCTTTCGTTTCATTTTACAAGCGTGTGAAAGTTGCGCGATCTTTTTTCACCAATATGAGAGAAAGCTCTTACAGTACATATACACGGACATGTAATGTTTACTTAAAACATAAGCATTGTACTCTGACATAATGTCTGACATAATACTCTGATAAAAGCGTCTGATCTGCGCGTATTTCGTTTCATTTTACAAGCGTGTGAAAGTTGCGCGATCTTTTTTCACCAATATGAGAGAAAGCTCTTACAGTACATATACACGGACATGTAATGTTTACTTAAAACATAAGCATTGTACTCTGACATAATGTCTGACATAATACTCTGATAAAAGCGTCTGATCTGCGCGTATTTCGTTTCATTTTACAAGCGTGTGAAAGTTGCGCGATCTTTTTTCACCAATATGAGAGAAAGCTCTTACAGTACATATACACGGACATGTAATGTTTACTTAAAACATAAGCATTGTACTTTGACATAATATTAGTTCGCGTCCATTTAAACCTGTCATGGTTGCTTTTTGTATGTGATTTTAAGCGGACATATCATGACAATCAGACTTTTTTCATGTTAAACATAAATCTGTGTGCTTTGATGGATCACAGGCAAAGGACATTGCAAATTGTTCATTTTTTTCTCATTGCTTTTGCTTTGTAGCTACTGGAAGCCATGTTAACCTTGGCATGACACGGCCGGGCCACCGTACGAGTTAAAACGCGTTCCGAATGGGGGGGGCTAGAAAGTATTATTCAGTTGCTTGTCATATAGACTTTCACCGCTAGATGGGAGTAGATCTTACACAGTGGAGCTTTAAGTTTAGCATATTTCTTAAAAATGTAATAAAGCATATATTTATTACCAATGTACTTCTAGTACACTTAATACAAATACATTAAAAATATTCTTAAGTTTAGCATATTTCTTTAAAATGTAATTAAGTATATATTTATTACCAATGTACTTCTAGTACACTTAATATAAATACATAAAAATATAGCATGTTTCTTAAAAATGTAATTAAGTATATATTTATTACCAATGTACTTCTAGTACACTTAATATAAATACATTAAAAATATTCTTAAGTTTAGCATATTTCTTAAAATGTAATAAAGTATATATTTATTTCCAGTGTACTTCTAGTATACTTTTAAAAAATATGTTTAAATGCAATTTAACATATTTTTAATACACTTCAAATAAGTATGTTGGAAATACAAATGTATTATAAACATACTATTTGTATTTTAAGTAGATTTTTAATACATTAAATACTACGTCTTTTTGACCTGGGTATCATTAATATCACTCAAGCTAAAGACACAGCCTTCGTCAATTACAGTAAAATTGATATACAAAATTGATGGAATAAAGAACCTGCACGCAACCCCCGTTTACATACAAACAAACAATGAAATGAGCTCCGGGAGAACCTTACATTCATCAAGGTCTCCACGGCAAGAAAACCCACCGTAAATACACCACCTTTTAATACAACATAAAAATTACTGCTGGCTTCCTTACCCGCTACCGGACGCGGGGCACAGCGTTCGGAGAAACATTAAAGAGTGTGCACTTCACCGTCAAGTTATTTTCCTTCCGTTGAATAAAATATGACTGAATCTCCACCCGTCGAAACTAGCTTTTTGTTGCTGGGAACCTTCTTCTGAAAAAGAGCTTGCTGTTGTTGACGCTTCCATTTTTCCCGATCTGTCTTTGAGTGTGCCGCTCTGTGCTGCTGGCTGCCGGGTGTCGACCAATCGGTGATGGTAAATGATACCTCGTGCCAAACTTAGACCAATCACTGTTCCATTCACGCCCTCCTCCCCTTCCCTTTTGTTCTCTGTGTTGTGTGCCTTGTCTGATGAAGGTGCCACTGGCGAATGTTACGCAAGTAACTAGCTCGGGAAAACTGTAATAATATTACCATTTTCAGACGGGTAATGCCTTACACTACTAGTTACTGAAAAAAGTAATATTATTACAGTAACGCGTTACTTTGTAACTAGTTACACCCAACACTGGACATTATATATGTAGACACCTCGTAGACTGAGCTGCCTATTTTTTATTTAATTTTTTTTATTATGCTTAAACAAAAAATATACAGAACAGTACAATATATGAAAAAGAGTACATAACATTGTGGGTTACATTACATAAACATAAAGATAATTAAGTTTGCTGAAAAGATTGACACCATTGTAGAGTCTTACAAGCAACAGTATTTTTTGAATTCCTCAAGGAAATAAGATATATATCAACATCTTTCTTAAATATAAAAAAGAAGGAGTTTTCTTTGAGAATTTGCATTTATGAATATAAAATTTAGCAAGGAGAAGCAGCAGGTTAAGAATAAATTTAAAATGACAAGGGTCTAATCTCATAGTTTCACCAAAGAACACAATTTTTTGGTTTAAACAGAAATTTACAGAAAGACATCTTTTAACAAAATTTGAAAAGTCAACCCAAAATATTTTGCAGTATATACAGTCCCAAAATAAATGAAGGATTGTCTCATCAGCCTGATGACAAAAGGTGCACAAGTGGGAAATATTATTATTAAATTTAGCAAAGTTATAATTAACTGGGTAGCAGTTGTGTATAATTTTAAAGGAAATCTCAACCACTTTATTAGGTAAAAATATTTTTTCCTTAAGGAGCCAGAAATCTTCCCATACTATATCATCAAATTTATTATTCCAAAAGCTTACGCAAGCAGGTAAAGATATCTGATCTCTGTTAAGAATTGAGCGAATTTTTTTGTTTGATAAACTACTATAAAGATTTTGATCAACAAATAGATTAGTATTATTAAATATAAAAGAAGAACATAACAGACCTTTAGGGCCAGGATTGACTAAATGTTTCACACAATTAGGAATTGCCCCAAAAACAATGGCATATTCTCTTGGGGGACTGGAAAAGAAAAAACTTGCATAAAATGTTCATAAGAGAGCAAGACACCCCTCTCATCTAACAGTTGACTCACTAAAAGTATATTTTTATCAAACCAATTATTTAAGAAAAGAGACTTATTTTTATATTTAATATTTTGGTTGTTCCAGATAAAATAGTTATGTGGAGAAAATTAATAGTTATATATCAGGGACCAGCATATTAACTCTTTCCCAGCGTTTTAAAAAAAAGTTGCCAGCCAGCGCCAGCGTTTTTCATGATTTTCAACAAAGTTTAATGCCTTCCAGAAAATGTTCTTCTTTAAATATATAAACATACAATATACCAAATAAAAGAACAGACCCTCTGCTTTCAAAAAAAAAAAAAAAACGATTCATCCTACCTTTAGTGGTTCTTTTGCAATCAGCTTTTGAATATGGGTAGGTTTTTGCAAAAACACCATATTTTGAGCAAAAAGCAGAGATAATTCCATTTTTGTGACGGACTTTTCTTTTTTTTTACTTTTTTTTTATTGAACTATGACGGACTTTTCATAGAGATCCCATTCAGAGCGATCTTTAAAACAGACACGGACATGCATCAGCTTGCCATAGGGCAATACAAAAAAGGGCGCCACCTGGTGGATAATAGCGGTATTGCGGAAAGACGGAAAATCTCGTCATTGGCGGGGAAGCGTTTTCTCTTAATTGACGAGATATCTCGTCAATGGCGGGGAAAGAGTTAAGGCCTGTTTATGAAAACTGGACAAAGTTAAAGGTAATTTGGAAATGTTATAATTGCAACGCAACAAAAATTGCAAACCTCCAACTGAACTAAAAATATAATTTGGGATAATGTTCCAAAAAGATGTAGGATTGTTCAGGAAAGATTTTATCCACTTAACCTTGAAAGAATTATTCAGAGTGGAAAAGTCCACTAAGTCAAATCCACCCATTGTCCGATCAGCTATCATAACACTCTTTTTAATTAAATGTTTTTTAGATTTCCAAACAAAGTTTACTATCATTTTGTCCAGCATTCTACAAATCTCCACAGGAACATCCAGAGCCATTGCAGGATAAATAACCCGAGATAATCCATCTGCTTTGGAAAGTAACACTCTACCTGCAATAGACAGATCACGCTGTAACCAAGAATTAAATTTGCGTTGAATAGAGAGAATAAGAGGATCAAAATTCAGTTTTGATCTTCTTTTTGATCTTTACAGATAATTATACCCAGGTATTTAACTTCAGATTTAATTGGAATGTCACAAACTTTATCATCGGCAGAATCTTTTATAGATAGAAGTTCACATTTGTGAATATTTAGAACTAAACCAGAAGCAGATGAAAAGAGATCAATTATATTTAAGGCTACAGAAACTTGTTCTTTATTTTTAAGAAATAAAGTCGTGCCATCAGCCAGTTGGCTTATTAATATAGATTGGTTTGCAACAGAAATACCTTTTAACTGACTAGATTGAATGTGGATGGTTAATAACTGTCAGGAGAAAATACAAGGAGCCGGAGTCTAATGCAAGTGAGTAATTTATTAAGAGAGAGAGAGTGCAACAGATAGAAAATGTTCACAGCCAGTGTCCGTAGGCTTCCTGCTTAAAGTCAAAGCACCCCACAAGTCCACTGGAGAGAAAATTAATCCACAAGAGATAGTAGAAATAATCCACACACGATCGCTGACGTAATCCACACAGGTGGCTGACGTAATCCACACACGTTCGCTGACGTAATCCACACACGTTCGCTGACGTAATCCACACACGTTCGCCGATGCGAATCACGAGCCACAAAGCAATCCGGCGCGATCGTTGGTGTACTGCTTAAAAACGAAGCAACCAACAACCGGCCGAAGAGTGAAGACAGGAGTCCAATCAGGAACTAAATCCAAACAGAGAACTGCAGCAACAGAAATAATGAAACCTGAAGCAGAGACAAATAGTCCGGAAACCAGCGACCGGTCCTGGGAGCGAGAACACAAGAAGAGCGTGAAACACGGCAAACAAACATAAACAAACTCTCTGGACTGGTAGCGAGGCAGTGATCTACCGCAGACAACGAGCACGTGAAGCAGGACAAACAGAAAGGCTTTAAATAGGAAAAAGATGACAAGACACGGCTGGCAGACAATGAGAAAAACAAGAGGGAGGGGCAAGTGCACACATAAGGGACCGTCACCAAAACAAAGGTAACATAACACATGCTACCGATCAAACAGGTGTCATGACAGTACCCCCTCCCCCACGACCGTCACCAGACGGACCCGGAGGAGGCTCACCTCGTCGCCGACGAAGATCCTCGATCAGACCAGGATCCAGTATGTCACAAGCCGGCACCCAACACCTCTCCTCCGGACCGTAACCCTCCCAGTCCACTAAATACTGATGACCTCTACCCCTGCGACGAACATCTAGTAATCTCCTAACCGTGTAGGCAGGAGCACCGTCCACTAGTAGTGGAGTGGGGGGCTTAGGGGCAGACACAGGGGTATTAATACGGGCAAAAATCACTGGTTTAACCCTGGATACATGAAAAACAGGGTGAACCCGACCAAGAGTAGGTGGCAACTTAAGCTTAACTGCTACCGGACTGATGACCTTAACAATACTGTATGGCCCAAATGAAACGAGGAGCCAGCTTACGAGAAGGCTCACGGAGAGGCAAATCCTTGGTGGAAAGCCATACTTTCTGTCCACAAATATAACGGGGTGGAGGTCGCCGGTGGTGATCAGCCGCAGCCTTGGTTCGCCTGGAAGTCTGTAATAAAAGGGTCTTAGCTCTCCTCCAAGTGCGTTTGCATCTTTGAACGAAAGCCAAAGCAGACGGAACCGCTGCATCGGGTTCTTGTGAAGGGAACAGGGGAGGTTGAAAACCGACGGACAACTCAAATGGAGATAAATTAGTAGAGGAGACGGGAAGAGAATTATGTGAATACTCAACCCACGGAAGCTGTTGGCACCAAGAGTTCGGATATCGAGACGACAGACAGCGGAGAGTTCGACCGAGATCCTGATTAGCCCGTTCACATTGCCCATTGGTCTGCGGGTGATAACCAGAAGACAAGCTGGCTGTGGCGCCGATCTGTCTACAAAATTCCTGCCAAAAACGAGAGATGAACTGAGGACCCCTATCTGACACCACGTCAGTCGGAAGACCATGTAACCGAAAAACGTGATTAATCAGAATCTGAGCCATCTCTTTGGCAGAAGGGAGTTTAGGTAGGGGAATAAAATGAACCGCTTTAGAGAAACGATCCACCACCGTCAGAACAACAGTGTTACCTTCAGATGCCGGTAAGCCAGTGACAAAATCAAGGGCTATGTGAGACCAGGGGCGGGAGGGCACGGGCAAAGGTTTAAGCAGACCAACAGGTGTTTGATGGGAGGCTTTACTGCAAGCACAAACATGACAGGCTAATACAAACTGTCTGACGTCCGTAGCCATAGAGGGCCACCAAAAACGTTGGCGGACGGCAGCCAACGTTCTCCGAACCCCAGGATGGCCGACAAACCTGGATTCATGACCCCACCGGATGACATCGGAACGTAATGACTCGGGAACCCACAGACGACCCGCCGGGCACCCCTCCGGGACTTCACCCTCTCGGCCGGCCTCTCTCACCCGCTGTTCAATTCCCCAGACGAGAGCACCGACCACTCTTCCCTCCGGAAGAATGGTCTCGGTCTGCTCAGACTCTGAGTTACCAAACACACGAGAGAGAGCATCAGGTTTGATATTCTTAGAGCCGGGCCGGTACGAGAGAGTGAAGTTAAAACGGTCGAAGAAAAGTGCCCAGCGAGCCTGTCTAGATGTTAACCTTCTGGCTGAACGGATATATTCCAAATTCTTGTGGTCCGTCCAGACCAGAAAGGGCTCCGAGGTTCCCTCCAACCAGTGACGCCACTCACCCAGCGCAAGTCTGACCGCCAGCAACTCCCGATTACCTATATCGTAATTTCGTTCTGCAGGGTTTAACCGGTGAGAGAAAAAAGCACATGGATGCACTTTCCCATCAATGGACGACCGCTGAGATAAAACGGCGCCTACCCCGACATCAGATGCATCCACTTCCACTATAAATTGATTAGCCGGGTCAGGGATAGAGAGCACAGGAGCAGAAATGAAACGGGACTTTAATTCATCAAAGGCTTCCTGAGCTTCTCTATTCCAGCGGAAATACACTTTAGAGGAAGTGAGAGCGGTAAGAGGTTTAGCGATCTGACCAAAGTTTCTGATGAAACGCCTGTAAAAATTGGTGAACCCCAGAAATCGCTGAAGCTCCTTACGAGTGTCGGGGACAGGCCATTCGGCGACCGCTTTAACCTTTGCGGGATCAGGATGAATCTCTCCCTCTGCAATTATGAACCCCAGAAACGAAACCGACTCCTTGTGGAACTCGCACTTCTCCGCCTTAACAAACAGTTGGTTCTCTAAAAGCCGTTGCAAAACTTGGCGAACGTGCTGGGTGTGTATCTGCATGGAGGGAGAAAAGATGAGAATGTCATCGAGATACACAAAGACAAATTTATTAATCATGTCTCCCAGCACTTCATTTACCATAGTTTGGAAGACAGCTGGAGCGTTACAAAGACCGAATGGCAGAACGCAGTATTCCCAGTGTCCCGAGGGTGTATTAAAGGCTGTCTTCCACTCATCGCCCTCCCTAATACGTACCAAATGATAAGCATTGCGCAGATCTAATTTGGTAAACACGCGTGCTCCCTGTAATGATTCAAAAGCTGAAGACATTAAAGGCAAGGGGTATTTGTTCTTAACAGTAATGTCGTTTAGCCCTCTATAATCAATGCACGGACGAAGAGAACCGTCTTTCTTTTTAACAAAGAAAAATCCAGCACCAGCTGGAGACGAGGAGCGGCGAATGAGGCCGGCATTTAAAGCTTCATTGATGTATTTATCCATAGCCTCTCTCTCTGGTTTAGAAAGGGAAAATACACGACCCTTAGGCGGAAAAGTACCTGGGAGAAGATCGATGGCACAATCGTACGACCGGTGAGGAGGTAGGGAGGTAGCCCGAGCCCTACTGAACACCCGGTGCAGACCAGAATACTCCGTCGGGACCCCTGAGAGATCAGCAGCAGGAATCTGAAAGGTAGAACAGACAGAAGCAGAGGGAGCAGGACCAAGACACGAGACATGACACGAAGATTTCCAAGACAAGACAATATTGTTCTGCCAATCAACGTGAGGATTATGTTTTATTAGCCAATCATGACCCAAAATGATGGGAGAAAGGGATGATTTTAATAAATAAAATTCAGTTACCTCACGATGATTGCCAGAAACAAACAAACTCACAGGGGGTGTGCGATGGGAGATCACTGCCATGTGCTGACCCTTTAATGTCCAGGCAGAAAGCGGAGAGACTAAAGAAATGGCAGGAATGCCCCAGGACTCAGCCAAACTGACGTCCAAAAAACTTGCCTCGGCCCCAGAGTCCAGCAGTGCCTGTGAGGAGAAGTCTGAGTTATTAAACTTGATAATAACAGGTAACAAGGTGCGGCTTACGGGAGACTTGTTAAAGGATGAAATGCCCACCGATACTCCCGAAACTACCGGCGGGCAACCCCTTTTACCGGACACGAAATAACCATATGCCCCGCCTTGCCGCAGTAAAGGCATAAACCATTGGACAGGCGATGTTGCCTCTCGCTGCTGGTAAGACGGAGCCTGCCCAGCTGCATGGGTTCCCCCTCCAACTCGAGTGAAGAAGACGACGTGACTGGAGCCTCGGGTGGAGACAAGATGGCCTGACGAAACGATCGGCGGATACTTCGCTGACGATGTCGGGTCTCTATTCTCAACGCCAAATCGATTGCAGACTCTAAAGACGTGGGTTGATCCTGTGCGGCAACCTCATCTTGGATGTGGGCGTCGAGACCCTCAAGGAATTGAACGTGAAGTGCAGCATCATTCCAGCCGCAGGTGGCTGCCAAGGTCTTAAAAGAAATGGCGTAGTCCGTAACAGTAGACCCACGCTGCAATAATCTGACCAGTTCAGCGGCCGCCATGTCGCCTTGCAATGACCGATCAAAAAGTCTCACCATCTCTTCCTTGAGGGTCTCGAATGTGGTCGTGCACGGGGCCTGGGCCTCCCAGACAGCCATTCCCCAGTCTCTCGCTCTCCCGGTAAGCAACGTGAGGACAAATGCCACTCTAGACATCTGTGAAGCGAATCTCCGGGGTTGGAGAGCGAAGACCAGGGAACACTGAGCTAGGAAGGCCCGGCAGGTGTTAGGGTCACCGTCATAGGTGGGTGGTGTAGCAGTATGAGGTTCGCGATCAGTGCTGGGAGAAGTCTCGCTGGGTGATGGAAGCTGATGCTCTCTGACTGACAGATTGACTTGATCCAGGCGGTTGCTTAGCTCCGTGAGCCGGCCAGAGAGGAGCTGAAAGTCATGAGAGGCCGAAGCCAACAAGGTGGAATGTTGGTCTAGTACTGCCCCCTGCTGGCTCAGTGCAGAATGCAAAGTGTTCAAACTCTCCTCACTCGCAGACTCCATCTTGACGTGCTCGTCTGTCAGGAGAAAATACAAGGAGCCGGAGTCTAATGCAAGTGAGTAATTTATTAAGAGAGAGAGAGTGCAACAGATAGAAAATGTTCACAGCCAGTGTCCGTAGGCTTCCTGCTTAAAGTCAAAGCACCCCACAAGTCCACTGGAGAGAAAATTAATCCACAAGAGATAGTAGAAATAATCCACACACGATCGCTGACGTAATCCACACAGGTGGCTGACGTAATCCACACACGTTCGCTGACGTAATCCACACACGTTCGCTGACGTAATCCACACACGTTCGCTGACGTAATCCACACACGTTCGCCGATGCGAATCACGAGCCACAAAGCAATCCGGCGCGATCGTTGGTGTACTGCTTAAAAACGAAGCAACCAACAACCGGCCGAAGAGTGAAGACAGGAGTCCAATCAGGAACTAAATCCAAACAGAGAACTGAAGCAACAGAAATAATGAAACCTGAAGCAGAGACAAATAGTCCGGAAACCAGCGACCGGTCCTGGGAGCGAGAACACAAGAAGAGCGTGAAACACGGCAAACAAACATAAACAAACTCTCTGGACTGGTAGCGAGGCAGTGATCTACCGGAGACAACGAGCACGTGAAGCAGGACAAACAGAAAGGCTTTAAATAGGAAAAAGATGACAAGACACGGCTGGCAGACAATGAGAAAAACAAGAGGGAGGGGCAAGTGCACACATAAGGGACCGTCACCAAAACAAAGGTAACATAACACATGCTACCGATCAAACAGGTGTCATGACAATAACTGCATAGGAAGCAGAAACAGATATGGCGATATTGGGCAACCTTGACGGATGCCTCTGCCTAAATTAAATCTTTGAGTGGTGCCATGTTGTAATTTAATTGAGGCATTGGCATTATTGTACAAAGTTTGCATTGCATTGATAAAATTGGGGCCAAAGCCAAAAATATTCAAAGATTTGAGAATAAAAGGAAATTCAACAGAATCAAAAGCTTTATAAAAATCAAGAAAAAGTAAAAAAACGTCATCAGGGATCAGATCCGAATAATCTAAAATATCAAGAACAAGTCTAATATTGTTTGAGATAAGTCTGTCTTTCATGAAACCCGACTGAAAATCATCTATTATATTATCTAATACACATTTAATTCTTTTAGCAAAAATTATGGCTAGTATTTTATAATCGTTATTTAGTAAGCTTATCGGGCGCCAATTATCAAGTAGAGCATGATCCTTTTGAGGTTTAGGAATCAAATTAATAACACCTTGAGTCATAGAACTTGGGAGAGTTCCTTTTTTTAGGCTTTCTAAATACACTTGGAGAAGAAATGGAGAAAGAGAATTTGAGAATTTCTTATAGAATTCTGTTGTCAGACCATCATTTCCAGGAGATTTGTTAAGTTTCAACTTGTCAATTGCCTCAGAAACATATTTTAAGACTTTTTCCAACATCATCAATTTTAGAGATACGGTCTGTGTCAAGAGAATTAAAAAATAAATCAAAATTTTGTGGAGAGTGTCTAGAACGATAGAGATTTTTATAAAAGTCTTCACAATGCTTAGAAATGTCTTTATGATCTTTTATAATCACTCCATTAATGTTGAGACTATTTATGGAATTAAGATGATTACGCTGTTTTTCTAATCTAAAGAAAAAATTGGAATTTCTTTCACCCTCTTCCATCCATCTTCTTCTTGAACGAACAAAAGCACCCTTTGCTTTACCTATATACAGGTTATCTAATGAATTTTGAAGTTCAGCTAATTCTACTTTTTGAACAGTTGATAATTTTCAAAGGGGATACAGGAGAGACAGACAATTCTCTTAACAATATTACGTTCCTCTGATTTATATTGCTTGGCTTTTAGAGATCCAACTTTAAATAACATTAATCTAATATTGTATTTTAATAGCTCCCAATTAGAACAAAAATTATTTTCAGCTTGAGCTTTATTAAAAAAAGAGTTGAATTTTAGAAATTATAGATAGACATGTTTCCTCATCCTCTAATAAAGCAGAGTTTAGTTTCCAATATGAACTATATGTTCTTGAGTAAGATGAGTTATCAAAGGATAGAAAAATAGATTTATGATCGGACAGTGGAGTAGGCAAAATTTCAACCTTATCAACATAATCAGATAGAGAGTCAGATATTAACCAGAAGTCAATCCTAGACCTCAATGAACCAGAGCTGTTAGACCAGGTAAACTGTGAAGCATGAGGATGTTTTTCCCTCCAAATGTCAGTCAGACCAAAACCAGAAATCAGTTCACATAGGCCTGATGATCCATTAGATATTCTAGGTGGTGATCTATCCAAAGAGCTGTTCATAGTTTAAAGTCTCCACCCACAATAATATACAAATTTGAATATTTAGATTTAAAATAGTTTAAGTGTGTTTCTATTTAATTAAACAGTTTCAATTTATTTTTTGCATTGTTAAATCCATAGACATTGCAGAGAACAAAAAAACAATCATTTAATGTAACTAATAGAAAAAGAAAGTGACCTTCAGGATCAGATATTTTCTCTATAATTTTACCCTTAAACTTGTGCTTTAAAGTTAAGACTCCTGCTGAAAGATTAGAACCATAAGAAGAAAACAAATCATCACCCCATTGTGATTTCCAAAATTTTAAATCACTTGAGTTTGCATGAGACTCTTGTATGAAACAAAAATCAGAGCTAAGAGATTTAGCATACAAAAAGATAGCTTTACGTTTTACATCATTACGTAACCCACGTGCATTAATTGAGCAAACAGAAAGTTTAGGAAACATTAGAACAATATAATACCAGAACTGTAACAAGTGAGTCAGACCATGACAACCTGTAAATAGAAGATTACTCGTAAACAAATAGATTAGGGTCAAATCGAGAGAGAGAGAACGAAAAAATGAGTAAATAATAATAAAATAATAATAATAACATAGATATTTTTTCTCTCTTCCCTTTTTTCTTTCCCTTCCTTTCTAATAAACTGTTAACCTTTCAATGTGGATTTTGAAAATTGAGAGCCGTCTTTTAAGTCAAAAACCATGACAAAGGCTGTAATTTAAGTCGAAAATCACAATAAAAGCTGTAACTTAAGTCAAAGACCTTGACGACAAAGGCAGAGCAATGCCACTAGCAACACCATCTAAATCAAATCAATCAGCGACCTCCATGTCTTGCAAAAGAAGTTCTTTGCCATCAACGTAAGCCTTTGGACCAACGAAGTAGGCGCGGTTCCCTTGCTGCCGGGCTTTCTCGACAAGTGGCCAAAGTTTATTACGCTGCACGCGATCCTCGGGCGACAAGTCTTCTGCAAAACGCAAGTGATCAGTAGCAAGATAAGGAGAGTTTTTTGCAGCTTTCCAGAGCGCATCCCGAAAATAACGCATTGAGAACTGAAGAATAACTCCACGAGGTTTTTTTGGACCAGATGGGAGAGTGCCGTCGCTCCTTACTTTTCCCAAACGGTGTACCACATCAATCAGCTCGTGAGACTTACCAGCAAAAGCTGGGACAACCGCATCGCATATATCCAGAACCTTCTGCCTGATGTTTTCTCCTGGTTGTTCAGGTAAACCGTAGAGACGTAGATTCCATCTTCTTTTGTATCTGGAGAGATCCTGTACTTTATTCTCCAATTCACAGATTCGTTTTTCAGCATTTGTGATCCGTTTATCCACTCGTTTCACACGCCCCTTTACATCTTTAATTTCTTCTGTCAGAAATTCGACAGAGACCTTAACCTCTTCGATGCCTTTATCGAGGATGTCGGCTCTTTCATTGATGACAGACTTGAGTGATGTTATTATCATCATGGCTAAAGGGGAATGCAGATCTTCATCATCATCATCAACGTTTTTGCCTTTTTTGTGCGCTGGTTCCTTTATCGGAGTTTCAGGCAGAGGAACAACTGAGTTCCAAGCACGAGTCGAAGTCCACAGTAACATTTGCACCAAGTTAGATTTACGCTTTTTATCCTTTGTCATAGTTTATACGTTCTTTCAACAGTTCGAGCACGTAACTTAACTCGAATGTGTAAGGCCTGACTAACGAACGTCTAAATAAAGGACAGGGCTAAATGACGACAATTAACATCCAAAATGAGAACAACCGCCATCTTGGATGGGTCTCCAGTGCGCTCCCTTGCATTCATTTCTAAAGAGGAATAATCATAACTCCTCTACTTTTTACCGGATTATCACATGGTTTGAGTTGTTATAAGCGGCAGAGATTTAGTTATGATACATGACGCTGTCACACATTAAAAAATACTGCTTTCATGCTAAAATACTTTGTATTATGCTCTTTAAGTATGGCATATTGATAGAGGCAGACACTACTTAAGTATTTTACTTTCTACATAACAGTAAATTTTCAAGTATCTGTATTTTATCAGTGTTTTTCTTTGGAAAACTTATATTCCAAAGCATATTATCATGATTTTTACTCCACTACATTTCATAATTTCAAGTTTTTGGTTTATATTTAAATACATTAAACGTCTACTTTTTTTACTTTTACTTAAAAAGTACTTTAGTACCCAATTTTTATGTAATTTTTACGTAATTAGGTATTTTATGTAATTAGGTATTAAATTAATTTTAATATGAGCGAATTGAGAATGAATTGGCTGTGAGAATTTTCATTCCAAATAGCGGCCGCGCTTCTGAAGCGCCATCTAGTGGCTGTTGCTAAAAACAAATCAGAGTTTCCCCTATTGTTCTTCTATACTCTTTGCTACAGAGCTTTGACGACTCTGTCACAACAAAACCCTCCCGTTTTATAGCAACTTCCCATTGCCTCCTCATGCCTGTATCACTGGGAAACCTTCAAATGTGAAGAAAAAACAGAGAGAGATCATGAGAGAGAGTACCAGTTCCTGCTGAACATTGACATAATATTATAAATAATAACGTAAAATAACCAAAATGATAGTTCAATCTTACTTGTGAAATGTAATCTCATGTGATCTGGAATCAATACTGCGCCGGTTATTGCAACCGTAAGCTGCACAAAATACGGCCATAGTATGGCTTTCCTTCCGTTAACTCCCATTGACTCTGGTGCTAGCGTACAGTGAGGAGACCCATCCAATATGGCGCTGACGCTTGATGCGTTTCAGCACGTCATGAGGTGTCTACATATATAATGTCTATGCATGCTCCACTGTTTCGGAAACCAAAATCTTCTTCTTCTTTATGTTTTATGGCAAGTGGCATCCAACGTTAAGGTGCATTACCGTCATCTATACTGGACTGTGGACCAGAGTAACTACCCATTTAATTTTTTTAAATTATATTTATATTCTACCTGTTAACCCAGTTTCCTTCAAAAACACAATAAAAAAAATATAATTTCCTGATTGACCGAGTATTTGCTCTGCATCTAGTATGTGGTGTCCTTTCTGTTATATACTTTTGGCAGTAACATGTACCAGATAGCAGACCAACAATTAATCAACATTGAAATGATGTAAATGCATCAACCAAATTATCATTGAATCAACATAAAAATTTTACATTACAAAAAAAGCAATTAAAAACCCATCTTTTTATGATGGTATAGGTGTCTTGATTGGTGAAACTGGTTGTATTTTATTTAATTTTTATTGTTGCATTCTTATTTTTGTATGTATTTTAATGTATTTACTTTTGTTTTACACTTGATGTAGCGGTTTGGGTATAAGAAAAGCGCAATATAAATAAAATGCATTATTATTATTATTACATTGTTTTTTTCATCAGGTATGCACCCAAGAATACACTGTAAAAAAATTCCGTAGAAATTACAGGGTCATTGCAGCTGGGTTGCCGGTAACTTACCGTAGATTTAAATTTATGTTATTTACTGGCAACATTTTGTTCAAAGTTAAATTAACATTAAGCATTTACAAGTCTTTGTTTTTACTGAGTAAAACTAAAAAGACAGCATCAAGGAAAACATTCTGTGAAACAAAATCTGAAGCAAAAAAAAAGAAAAAGGTTGATGATGATTTCTGGTTCCCAGAATGCTTTGCATGGGGCTGATATTGTATTTTTTTATTCTGTAAAGATAAAGACTTGTTAATATTTAAAATGTATTTAACTTTGAACAAACTCTTGCCAGTAAATAACATAAATTTAAATCTACGGTAAGTTACCGGCAACCCAGCTGCAATTTCTACAGATTTTTTTTTACAGTGTAATGTTATTTCAATGCTGAAAAATCAATCAAGATGGATATGAAACCAATGTTTATTCAACATAATTTCAATAGTTTAATTATATAAATCTAATTAATTACATTATATCAACATTGAAAAATCAAGCTTTATCTACTGCAGGATTCAATGCTACTAAATCAAGTGTGTTTTGAGTAGTTTCAAAATCAGACCCATGTAGGGCTACAATTAAGATACTTTAAACCAAAAAGTCACTAACTTAAGAGTAAATTTAATTTTTTTTACTTTACATGTGCAAATGTGTATTTATGCACTCACACAGTTTAAACAGGAAATATCACAAGTAAATTTAAATGCATATAGTAAAATACAATTGTATGATACAAATTTACTATAAAATACAAAATGTACAAATTAAAATTATAAATATTATTGCCACTAGAAAATAAACATACATCAGCAAAATGGATTTGTAAATGGAAAACTCAAAGACAAACACAACATTTTGAAACATTTTGAAATTGAAACATTTCCACAGTTCATTGTTTAGGACTATTCAGTAACTGAAGCTCCTCCTTTGATGCAAATGTGATGGATTTTCTTCTCATTAAACCGAGACACGCAGGGCTGAATGCAGGGCTATTAAAACAACAATACGTTCACAGGCATAACATCGCTATTTTTGTCAAGGACATACTCCAAATTTCATTGATTATTGTAAGACATCTAAAGAATTAAAAACAAACAGGAAGTTAAAACTGCATACTGTGGCTACATAGAAAAAATATTTCTGCTAGACAACACAGTATTGTGTATTGTAGAGTTTGGTTCAAAACTTTATTTGTCATTTAAGCCTTTATAACAAAAAATACAGCTAAGTTGTAAGGATGAGTCAAAAAGGAATCTGATCAGGGTCCGAAATTAACACCCACCAAGCGCCAAATGTGGGTAGATTAAATTCAAAAGGCTAGCACTAGAGATGGTCTGCTAATTCCATACTGAAGTCTCATGTGGCATATAGGTAGCTGTAGTTTGCAGGGCATTTCAGATTAAGGCGAAACAGCTAAATAACTCACTATACAGTATAAAAAGAAAACATGAATATCACCACCTTTAATGAATCTTTTATTAATTATTTATTAATTGTAAATGTATTTATTTTAGCATTTACTAATAATTTTTCAATCAAAGTTGAAACTGTTGAAACATTACTGAATGCACCATGAACCACGGTCAATTACTGTAATGACATAAACAAGAATTAATTAATGATTATATACTCTATATTTTTCATTGTTTGTTTATGTTATATAATGCATTTACTAATGTGAACAAAACAACTTTTTCATATCATATTATTCAGTACACATAAACAAATAATCCAGGGTCTGTTCTGTTCACACAACAGCTTACAGTCACAGCTCTAATATAGAAACGTTATGTATGAACGAGTAACTCGAGTCAAACTCGTGTAGAATTCGCACAGGATGTCTGTAACCATCGTGACAGTTGTTAATTGAATGACTGTACATTTATCAACAAATTATTATGATACAATAGAGGCAGCGCTGATGTGCTAGTTTATGCGCAATGTTTCTGCTGTTTACTTTCTCCTAAAACCTAAATGGTCGTGTTTATATGAGGATATTTGCAAAGACGGGATTTTTGAGGCATATGTGTTATTTAAGGCCAATAAAGCGGCAAAAATACGTACAACACAAGCTCAATGAGAAACGAATGCGCGGCTAGCGTGCTCCTCTGACACAGAAACAGCGGACGCACTGTTGTTTGTGTTTGAATGGCTTAAAATCACTTGTTTTTAAACTGCTGTGCTTAAATATATGTACAAATGTTACGTTTTTGTGCCCACACGCAAATGCAACTGCAAGAACCGACAGGTGGATGACATCAAAGTCCCGCGAGAGCATTTCGGAAGCAGTTTCCTCTTATGATTCCTCGTCAATCGCTCTCACAGGATTTGGATGTCATCTGCCTTTTGGTTGTTGTGGCGCCACATGAAGTTTACCCACAAGTTAAACAAACCCGTTGTACCAGCCACTGGCTATATCAGCATAGCATTAAAAAGCGTGCCGCGGATGATCAGTAACGTGAGAAATCATTTACCCCCAAAATAGAGGACCCCTTACGTTAGTCATACTGTGCAAAGACACGCAATTACCTGTTTTCTTAGCCCACGAACTGAAAGGCTTGCCAATCTTTATCATTTCGCTAAGCCAAGTCAATCGTCTTTTACACCTTTATCGATCTTCAAAACATCGGAGCCTTCCTGCATTATAAGTTTGACCATGCTAGCTGAAATAAAGTTTTACCTCAGCTTAACGTGATACAGTCAAAAAACCCGGAGTGGATCCGGTCCGTAGTGATTACAGAACGCTTACAGCGGAGAGAGGAACGTGATTTGGCTCCACTCCAGGCTTTGATCACATCCCAGAGACGAAAGACCTTTGATTATTTGCCCAGAAATGCAGGTGATTTGAACTTATTTCCAGGCATCATAACATTACAAAAGGCAATCGAAAATTTACTACCTCGTCAGATGACGCTTACTACTTTTTACTACTTTTTACTGGCCTTAATTTGGCATAATTTAATTTACTACCTTTTACTACTTTTTACAACCCCGCGGAAACCCTGTATACTGTACAAACTGTAACCCCAACCATCACAGAAAACTTTCTTTTACCTTAGATTTTCAAAAAACAACATTCTGTTTGATTTATAAGATTGTTTCCTCATGGGGACCTCAAAATGTCCCCACAAGGTCACAAAAATACTGGTATTCCTATCTTTGTGGGGACAATTGGTCAATTGTCAGGTACACACACACACACACACACTTAGGAAAACATTGCCTGTCTGGCTGAGAGAGAGAGCCTACTCGAGTGAAAATCGCTTTAGTGAGATCAATTATAGTAACGCACAGCATTTTAATGTCAGTAATGGTAACGGCGTAATAATGGGGGAAACGTCTCCGTTACGTATGTAACCCTCGTTCCCTGAAGGAAGGGAACGGAGACGTCACGTCGTGACCGACGAATTGGGAACTCGCTTAGAGAGACCAATCTGCTTCGTACTCTACTAAAACGCAAATGAACTTGGCATTGAGATATTGCATAATGCTGGCGCCGCCCCGCCAGGTGCGTATATAAGCCACAGGTGCAAATATGGAAATTAGTGTCATTTCGCTGAGAAAGCCGGAAAGTGTGACCGGCCGATAAACAGCAGGGAGCAGCCCTGTGGCGACGGGACGTGACGTCTCCGTTCCCTTCCTTCAGGGAACGAGGGTTACATACGTAACTGAGACGTTCCCTTTCAGTCGGTCACTACGACGTCACGTCGTGACCGACGAATTGGGAATCCCTACCAAAACGCCACTGAGGGCTGACCTCTTCCAGTGTCTGCGTAAAGCCCTCCGGTTCCACTTAAGGATAAGGAGAATTAGGTTTTAAGGCAGAAGGCCGGGCACTAGATGTTCCTTTAACCCCACAGTAGTGCCAGCGACTGGGAAGCGCCCTATCTGAGCGGTATAGGGACGCTGCGGAAGCCACCGCCCCATTAAGGGCTATTGGTGGGCGAAAGTCAACCATAGTTGAGGTATAAATGATAGCCGTGGCTGTGTAAGCAAAGCAGTGCTCTGCTGAGGGAAACGTGGGCTAGTAGGATTAACCCCACGGAAAAATACTCACAAAGAAACCCGGTGGGACGCAATGTGGATGCCCGAGCCAAACACAGGTTCGCAAGGATGCAGCTAGTTAGAGGCTGGCAGCGGATGCTCCGCAACATCAGGCTGCCAAGGCAGCGGAGGAAGGCAAAACAAATTATTACGCGTTTTTGCCTTGATGGCCTTCCATACTGAGCTCAGTTTGGAGCAGCAGTCGGAGGCTGCAAGCCGACCTGCGAGCCTGTTCTCTGTGCTTCCCCTAATGAGGAAAGGGCATGAGAGGAGACAGGCTCGACACAAACACTAAAATCTAATGAACGTATTAGGTGTCGCCCAACCAGCAGCTCTGCAGATGTCTGTTAGCGAGGAACCACGAGCGAGTGCCCAAGATGAGGCAACACTTCTAGTAGAGTGAGCTCTCAGATTAAATGGACAAGGAATACCCTGCAGATTATAAGCAAGGGCGATAATAACAACTATCCAATGAGACATCCTCTGCTTAGTGACAGCTTTCCCTCTCTGCTGACCACCGTAACAAACAAAGAGCTGATCTGAAGTCCTGAGGCTTTGTGTGCGATCCACGTATGCGGGATCTGTAGGGGTTTAGCACCATGGACAGGTCTCAGGGAGGAATAGAGGGAGGGCGCGAGGGGTTTAGCCTGCGAGCGCCTCTTAAGATCTAATAACCAAATCATGCTGGCCAACTGATCTGCCGTTAATATGTGAGTGATGAGCAGAAATAGCGGCGATATCAACTTTAATGGTGGAGGGGGACAGCCTACCATCTAACCTATGTTGAAGATATAAAGCACAATGTTAAGCATTCTCTGGGGTCCTCGCGTTGCGAAGAGCACCAGGTGACGAAAAAGGGTTTTATTTAAGCGCGTAAGCCCGTCTTGTGGGCGGTGCTCGTACCGCGTCGATGGTGTTAGATACCGCTTGCGATAAATCACCTAAACCTTGCGCGCGCTCAACGACCATACATGGAAATCCCACAGGTCGGGGCGCGGGTGCCATAATGTGCCCCTTCCTTGAGAAAGAAAGTCCTTCCTCAGGGGAATTCGCCAGGGAGGGGCTGTCGCGAGGAGCATTAACTCTGAAAACCAATTCCTGGTCGTCCAGTATGGGGCGACTAATAAAAGGCTCTCCTTGTCCTGCCTGACTTTGCACAGTGTCTGTGCGATTAAGCTCACTGGAGTGAATGCGTATTTGCGCATCCAATTCAATTTTTCAATTCAATTTTATTTATATAGCGCTTTTCACAAAAGTCAATTGTTTCAAAGCAGCTTTACATAAATACTTCGCTTTACATAAATACTTCGTTACCCCCACGGCCAGCTGTGTGGTAGCGCATCCACGCGGAGGCTGCCCTCAGTTAGTGAATAAAACAGGCGACAGTGGGTATCGTCCGGTGACGCAAATAGATCTATCTGCGCACGACCAAATTATTCCAAATTAGCTGGACCGTCTGGGGGTGGAGTCGCCATTCTCCGGGGCGCGCAGCTCGGGAAAGCGCGTCTGCCACTGTATTGAGCGAACCCAGAATGTGAAAGGCACGAAGGGACCTCAGATGCTTCTGACTCCAAAGGAGGAGATGACGAGCGAGATGCGACAGGTGACGAGAGCGCAAAAACCGCCTTAACGGTAAATAACGCAACAGTCGCAATGTTGTCGGTGTCGGCTAATACATCCTTCCCTCGCATCTCCATAGTGGAGCATACAAGTCCCAGATATACAGCGCACCGCTCGCTCCTTATCCCATTGTTCCACTTGTGCCGCTTCTTGACATGGGTTTAACAACTTTTAAAAATGATGCAATACACTTTAATACTAATGGTAAGGTACTTTACAACAGTGTTGTAATGTAACAAAGTAAAAATACTTCGTTACTGTACTTAAGTAGAAATTTCACGTATCTGTACTTTACTTCGCTATTTAAATTTATGTCAACTTTCACTTTTACTCCACTACATTTTCTAGATAAAATGTATACTTTTACTTCGATACATTTCCAAGAAGCATATTCGTTACTCGTTACTACAAAATAAAATCAGAAGAAATGTGTGCAACCTCAATAAGGGAGGTTTTGGCGAATCAGTGCTTCTAAATTGCATTACGCACGCTCCGCACACTCTATTTCACGCACACTCTATTTTAGCGTAGTGTTGCCAAAAGATGAGAAAGCACAACTGTAACTGCAATGAAAGCACCTACTGGAGGACCTCCCGTTATCGTAATCGACCACCCCGACGATGAACAGGGCGAGAAAGCTAACGTTATACACCCATGGCCGTATTTGTAAGAAATGTTTGTGTACATTGGAATTAAAGATTCCCGATTACCGAATAAAGCGCGTCTTATGCCTACAGAAAATCACTTACATTTTGTCATTTAAAAACTCCCCGTCCAACCTGAAGAATCACATCAAGGTACGTTAAAATAATAGTTATTAAGTAAAGCAACAATGTCATTGTGATTCAACATTAGTTATCATAAGCCGTATCAGATAATTATCTGTCTAATGTGATGGTTTAATAAACGTTAACGTTACACCGCTGATTTTATTTAATTCACAGAGAACTCTCAACTGAAACTCGCTTAACTGTTTATGATAACATTATAGCATAACTGCCGGCCGAATATTCCCTCCGGTAGGCTAAAGTTAGATTGAGAAATATTTATTAAAAACTGCTATGTTAATCAGGGGCAGGTTAGAAAGAAAGTGTTAAGGACTGTATTCACGTCTTCAAAAGCATCATACGTTTTGTCAAACTTGAGATTTCCTTTTATGTTAATTAACTCAAAACTCAGTGGTTATAGGATAATGTTGTGCTAATGTTATACATTGTGAATGTACGTTTGCATTGTTGATCAAAGTCACAGTGCTTTCATTGCCACACAACGAGTTGGCATTTTTTCTTAGTAGAGCAGCTAACTTAAAGGGATACTCCACTTTTTTCAAAAATATGCTCATGTTTTGAAAGAAAATAAGTTATTATTTATTTTTTTCATTTTTACCTGAAGTTCATACAAAAGTGAAATTTCTGCTTTTTTATTTGATGTCAACTCTAAAAATATGCTGTTTGCTCTTTGAATTTAAGAGAATTGTGCCTGAAAAGTCCTGGAAAAAAACAGATTTTTATTTGATGATTGAGATTAAGAAGATAATGGGAACCCTGAATATGCTTTACTATAAGAAAGCCACAATAAAGTTAACAATCAAAGTTCTAACCGTTTGCTTTAAAAAAAAAAACTTTTTACTTTTACTTCAAATACTTAAGTACATTAAATATCAGAAAATTACTTTTGATACTTAAGTACAGTATTACTCTAAGACTTTTACTTAAGTAATATTTTAAAAGATAACATTCACTTCTACCAAAGTCTTTTTCTAGTACAATACTTGTACTTTTACTCAAGTATTGCTTTCTAGTACTTTATACAACACTGCTTTACAATCAGCATTGATTGGCAAGCAGCTGCAGTTACTTCTGTTTAATGCGGTATTGCTTGCCATTGTTTAATGTTTTCAATAAAAAGCAACCTATCTACAATGAACAGAGACAGAGAGTTGGATACAGAATTATGGTCTGAAAAGATCCAGCAGCTTTTTTTTTAAGTCACTGTAGTTAACTTAAAATATAATTCTGTCCTAACTCATGCACATTTCGCATCTCTTCAACAATTGTCTGTATTGTTAAAGCTGGAATGAGGAGCTGCCCTTGCAATATTAGGTACAGTAAACAAACATTCCTATGAAATGACTCGTTAAAATTCTGTGGCAGTTCAATGTTGTCATTTGCTGTTGCATCATTTGAGCTCTGGGAAGCATCATTACATACAATGACAGCAGAGGACTGGGAAACAATATTTCTACCACAAAGACTCGAGACACAATGTAACTTTACATTGGATAGAAAGGCCATAGGCCGTAGAAGGCAACGATATGCTAGAGTGAGAAATGCCACATAGGCCATAGAAGGCAACGATTTACCAGAGTAAAAAAGGCCATGTAGGCCGTAGAAGGCAACAACATGCCAGAGTAAGAAATTTGAAACAATAAAGGAATTAAATGCTTTAAGAGGGTGTTGTGCAGGTAGTTATAAAATATCTGTGTACAATGTTAAATCAGACCCCCCCAAAAAATGAGAAGCGGAATCAGTATGGTTGTGCAGATGAGTCAGACGTATTGCCGATAGTGATGCCTTCAAGACGACAGTTGACTGTTTGCACTTTAATGTTGTAAACTATTATGGTTAGCCACAGTTTCACGTTAACATTGAGACTTCTGGCCATTCTGTGTGCTTTATTTATGGAGAGAACTGTGAGCTTTAATCTACACAAGAGCTTGATTTCTTGCACTTGAAATGAGCTCTCGCTCTGACATTTCCTCACACCTGGGGTGATGTTTACATAAGAGCATTTTCATTATATTTGGCATTTTAACAAGACAATCCTTCTCCACGCTAGCATTCCAGAAACAATCCAAGTACAACATATGTCACAGGTCTGAGCAGACCACCAATACCATGGGATCGCTCCTCCCTCTAAGTCCACCCCGAGGAGTTCCCATAATGCCCCAATGAACAGACAAGAGAAAATAAAATTATAACAGCTTTACTTTAATTTAAAAGAGAGGGGGGATTTAAATAATTAAAAACTTCTGAGGCTGGAGGGTGTAGGGAGCGGCTCGGGACACCGGTGTCAACTTCTGGCCGTACAGGTGGGAGGTAAAGGTAGGTGCTCGGGGCTTGCTCTCTCTTCAATCCACAGGTGGACGTACAGGTAGGTACTCTAACTTGGTCTCTTCGTCTCACAGAGAGGCATACAAGTAGATAAACAGGTGAGTACGCAGGGCTTTCACTGGTGGACGTACAGGTGAGTATACAAGAGGGTACACAGGGCTTTGGCTCTTGGGCGTACAGGCGGGTGAGTACACAGGGCTTTTAGTTTTTGGGCGTACAGGCAAGTATACAGGTGAGTACACAGAGCTTTGGCCGTTGGGCATACAGGCGAGTACACAGGGCTTTGGCCGTTGGGCGCACAGGGAAGTATACAGGTGGGCTCGACTTACAGGTAGACATGTGGGTGAGTACACAGGGCTTTTAGCTCGTTGGTGTTCAGGCGGCTGGAGAGGACGTACAGGCAAGACGACAAGGCTCTTAGCTGTGCACTCACAGGTAGAAGTACGGCAAGCACTCGGGACTTTGGCCTTTAAATGTTCAGAAGAGCAGTCAGGCGACGGTACAGAGCTTTAGCTCTTTAACATGCAGGCTGGTGGCAGAAGACACACAAATGAATACTCTGGTATTAACTCAAATGGAGATACAGTGGGAGGTTCGGCACTTTAACTCTTCACATACAGCAAGGGGCAGGTAAGAACACAGGGCTGTGGCTCTTCAGCTTACAAGCAAACATACAGACCAGGGACCGGTAGCAACGAGAGGGGACACAGCGATATGCAGGTCAAGATGGAGGCTTTTAACTTTTCCGCTCACTGGTGGAGGGAGGCCAGTAACATCCAATCCCCTTCTCAAGCTGAGCGTCATAGCATGAATGCTTTAGCTTTGGGCATTGGGTAGGACTTCAAGGTAACTGGGCCTTCACTTGCGTTTACAGGTGGACGTACAACACAATATGCTGGCTTTAGCTGTTGGCATAAGGTAAGTAGAATGCAAGTAACTGGGGCTTCACTTGGGCTTACGGGCGGGCGTACAACACAGTATGCTGGCTTTAGCTGTTGGCATAAGGTAAGTACAATGCAGGTAACTGGGGCTTCACTTGGGCTTACGGGCGGGCGTACAACACAATATGCTGGCTTTAGCTCTTGGCATAAGGTAAGTACAATGCAGGTAACTGGGGCTTCACTTGGGCTTACGGGCGGGTGTACAACACAATATGCTAGCTTTAGTTTTTGGCAGCATGTAGGTATGTCTCACAACAGACTATACTGGGCGATGGGCTTGCGGTGAATATACAAAGAAGCAGGAAGTACATGAAACTCACAGACCTTATGAGGTGATGGACGTCAGGCGTTGACCTTCTTGGAGGCCTCAACAAAGGGCTGTTTGAGATGAAAACTGCTGCGTTGGATTGAACACGGCCTCCGCTGGTGTCACCACACAGGTAAGTTCGGGTAAGTTGTTCAACCCTGGGTGTACTACACTGAGTGGTTCGAATGCTTCCCTCTCCTCTCTTCCAAACAACAGGGCAAGAGATCTAGACAGGGGCAAACCTTGGAAGAGGCTCCACATCAGGTAATGTTATACACACAGCTGATTTCTTCCTACAGCAGCCAAACTTCTCACTACTAATATTTCCCACTTCATCCACACTGTTCTTACTTGGTTTGGTTATCTCACCACCGCCTCGTGGGGAAGAAAGATCTGGATGTCGCCGACGGCATATGAATGATGATGTTTACTTCGCCAGCCTCAATGTCCACTTCTTCACAGGGGTTCGTCCGGCCTAAAGGTGGTTATTGACAACACGGACACAACACGATACTGCAGTTTTCAAGTGTATACACTCACAGCAAAGGACAAAGACTCACCCACTGCACTCCACACACTCTTGGTGAATTAGGGTCACAACCACGACTGAATGGGGACTCGTCCTGGAATTTGCTAGACACGGATTCAGCGGATAGTCAGTTGTAGACGTTGCCGCCACGACACCCCTGCGTTTCCCTTCACTCGCTATTTCCGGCTCCCCCAAAACTCCTTTCCACAGTGGGGCCGCTCACAAAAGACTCGCTGGTGGTTTCATTCTGGGGAAGTAGGCTGTTAACGATAATTTGGGGTACTCACACTGTTGCTAACACAAAGTCTCTTTTCCTCTTCCTTCTTGCCACCAAATGAAGTCTGGTTGCCCTGTGACCGTCCCTGGATGGCCTCCTCCGGCAGTACTTCCAGTGAATCTTCCTATTTGAAATCCTCACAAGATATTACACACTTTCATAGATCATTGCACAGGTAGATATTTATCGGAGTATACTCAGCCCAATCACTACTCTTGCCAACTCCTCAGTTCCTTCTTTGCCCAGCCAACAACATCCTCCGCCTTCTTTCCGCTGCACTTGCCCAAACACTCCAACTTGCTCGCCGGATCGGCTAGAATAAACTGCCCTTCCGTTCGTCTCCTTCGGCCCCGTCCTCTTTCCGCTCGCTTCCGTGCGATCGCCGGATCAACAGGGCCTTCCGACTCTTTAGAAGGCAGGCAATTTTTGCCGCCTTTAGCGGAAATAAGTTCGCCCCAAGTCAACCGCTCTTCCTGTATTTTTGACGCTCTATTTGTATGTCTCCTCTTCACTGCATTGCCCAATCGACAACTGCCATGCTCATTTTCCACACCTGTTGCTAATAAACCCCGATTTGGGTTGCCATGGAGTTGAAGGAAGTGACTGGTGTTTGAAAATCATATTCCGGGCGGAACGTCTCTCCATCACTTTCGGTTCCGCCCCTTCAGAAAGTCACTCCGTGACATAATCACTATCACTTGAAAATTATGTGCTGTCACGTTAATGTCACAGGTCGGAGCGGACCACAGACTGTGTGTGTCTCGCTCCTTCCCAAGTTCCACCTCGAGGAGGTCCCAACAGCACCCCAATGACCAAACAACGAGAGATGAGTAAAATAAAACAGTAAACTTTATTAAATTTTTTAAAAGCTGATAGGGAGTGGGGAAAGGGAATCTAAAATATCGCTTCTCGCCCTCAGGGGGAACACTACGGGGCCAGGGACGTTGGAGGGGAGAATAAACACAATGTAAGTTCTCTGTTGGAAAAAACTCACACAACGCCTTCCTTCTAGGTGCCTGGATCAGATGGAGTGGACTTGGCAGGGACTCAAGGCAAGGTACGTATCTCGTTCTCACCAGGTCTCTAGAATGGGTCAAGGGACTTCGACTTCCGTCTGCACACAGGTAAGTATGATCTTTCTCTACAGGTTTTCTAGGGCGGGGGTCGTTGCGGAGCAGTTAGCTTGGGTTCGTGAAGAGGTAAGTATCTTTCTCTCTATACAAGCCTTCTAGGGATGTGGGTCGTTGCTGGGTAAGTTAGCTTTAGCTTGTGATAAGGTAGGTATCTTTCCCTCTATACAGGCCTTCTAGGGCTGTGGATCGTTGCTGGGTAAGTTAGCTTTAGCTCGTGATAAGGTAGGTATCTTTTTCTCTATACAGGCCTTCTAGGGATATGGGTCATTGCTGGGTAAGTTAGCTTTAGCTCGTGATAAGGTAGGTATCTTTCCCTCTATACAGGCCTTCTAGGGCTGTGGATTGTTGCTGGGTAAGTTAGCTTTAGCTCGGGATGAGGTAGGTATCTTCCTCGACTAGGCACAGGAGTACAATCAAAACTGAAACCCATACGTCACCATCACCATCCAATGCAGCAAGAGGCTAGGGGCCTTGTCTGGCTCACGGCCGGGGCTGACATAATGACGTCCCGCTGAATATATTCCAAACGGCCAATGACCGCACGTCCTCTTCCCTAGGCAGGCGAAGATCTAGACGAAAAAAACAGTAGTTGTCACACATTAGTTTCACATACAACGTATGCATGGACACCCAGGTCTCCCCGATCACCCTCGACTACTCCTCTGCTGCTTGGCGGGCTGATGTAGCTACAGGACTCCTCACAATACCTTACTTGGTGTTTCCGTCGAGCTCCGGCTAGACACAGTTACAAGGCGTAATTTGTTTGGCTGGGCACGCGTCGTCGTAGCGGCTCCCGATGGCATCCACAGGGGTTCAATCCCTCCTGAGGTGAGTACAAACAACAAGGACACAGCACAACACTTCAAAAGCTTTGTGTACTCACGTCAAATAGATCACTCACTTGTTGCACAGCACACACTCCAGTGAATAGGTTAGGGTCCGTACTCCTCTCCTGGCGGGACTACACCTGAATCGGGGGTAGAATCGTACTTTGCTACGTCGTGCAGTGCCTCGACCGGTGGCAAAACTCTCGCTGTCCAGTGTCAGCTCAATACACGTCTCTCGGCTCGCCCACCTACCACACGCACCTGGTGGGGCCGCTTAGAAACAGGTTACACTCTCCTTTAACAATGTAAACATTCAACATTCATCACTGATTCGCTGTTACTCACGACTGGCAAGCCTCTAATTGATCGCTCTCTTCTTATTTCCTCCTTTTCCAGGATGTCCACCAATGTCAACAACGTCTTCAATGCAGCTCACCCAGTCCTTCATACAGACAACAACAACAAAGGTGTCAATGTGTTCATTTCCCTACAATGCTCACTCTTACTTGGCTTTAAACGGTGCTTTCTCTCTCTTCACAAATCCCAGGACGTATCAACAGTGACAGATTCCAGCTTCAACGACTCACAACCCAGCAGGTACTCACAGCGTCCATCCAACGCAACCGAACTCCTCAGAAGTAACTTCTGCTCTCTCCCTTTTATCCCTCTCTTTAGCGTGGCTCGCCCAATCATCGTTCGCCACGTCGCTTACGCAGCTGCGCCTTATTACAGTGATTGCGGGGGATCCCCGGGAAACCCGGAAGTGCCGGTGTCTGCGCAAACCAGTCCGGGGCGAAACCCCTAGAACGTCCTCGCGCAGTCCACTCACCATACCTTGCCGGAGGGCGTCCTCGGGTCTCTCGTTGAGAGCGACGTGGTGGAGACACCGGCTCAACTGGTGCAGGTGCTAGTGCTGGCCTCCTGGGGATCACGGCCCATCCACTTACTTGGCCGGGGGAAATTCAGGCAAGGTCTAACCATGTTTCGGTGGACGATGCGTTCTGGCCCGGCCTTCCCCTCCGGCCTGGAAGAGGGTCCTCCAGAGGGCCGTGGCAGTTGTATGGGCGGTCTGGTGCAATGTCGGGATGGCCCACGCATATTTCGTGAACAGATCCGTCACTCCGCGGGCCTTCCCAAGGTCAGAAAGTCCATTGCCACAATATGTAGAGGGGCCCACGCCTTCACCGGTTCCCGCCTTGCCTTGAAGAGCGTGCAACGGGGGCAAGCCTGAATAAAGGTACTCACTGCGGCCTCCAATCCTGGCCAGTAGAAGTGCCGGCGTACCAATGATGCCGTTTTCTCCTTCCCCTGGTGCCCCAGCTGGTCGTGGTATGCTGTAAGCAAGGCCTGCACCTCTCCGGCGGGCACCACTAGTGTTGTTTTTGGCAGCCTGTTTTCATTTTAGTTTTAGTCTAGTCTTTGTATCAAGCTGTCATTTTAGTTTTTATTAGTTTTAGTCACGTCATACTCTTTTTAGTCTAGTCAAGTTTTAGTCGACTAAAATTCTTGCCATTTTAGTCTTATTTTAGTCAGACTTATCCATTACTATTTTAGTCTAGTTTTAGTCGACGAAAACTGATGACATTTTAGTCTAGTTTTAGTCAGTGAAATTGTATTTAGTCTCTTTTTAGTAATGCAATTCTATTTAACCCATATAGTATAATGACCTAATATTATTATAGACAAAACAATATTTTCTTTTAGCCAAACCCATTTCAAACAAAAGTTACATTATTGTTACCTTATAGACCCACGAATACATCCATTCCAGACATGGAAGATGCTCTGATTTGAATAGATATTTATTTTACTATCCTCTGAGTGAGTGACTTGACTGTTCGTAAGAGTCTACATAATCAAAACAAAAGTAGTCTAAGCAAACACACACACACACACACACACACACACACACACACACACACAAGGTCAAATGGGTCACACACAACTATAGTATGTGTGAGAATAGAAATATGCTATTGTTAACATTTATAATATTTTGACAGCAGCACAAACTACAATCATACATATGTAATTATATATTATTATAGTTTATATTTCTGCATATGTACGTTACCACCAGTGTACCTAATGGACTTTGGCTTAATCTAATGTGACAAAGCTGATCTTAAATGTCAGTATAAATCCAAGCAATTTTGGAGAATTACTAAATGTTTTTCTTGTAAGTAAATTAAAAGTCAGCTTTAAGAAAACATCAGATGTCTATTAAGAAAAGCAAAGTTGGTATGTATGGTTATGTTCTCAACAGTACAGGTGTTTGCTTGATTTAATACTCAAGTATTCAGCGAAGTATGTTTTGTTTATTTAAATAATAAATAAGTGTAGTTATTAAGCATATACAAAACAACGAATGTCTTTAGCATAGATATATTTACAATGTTTCAAAAGGCAACGCAGCACAATGTCATTTAAACAACTGTTACATGATATAAATTTGTACATTGTTATACTGGTGGTGTCAGCAATCAAAGCTATAGATTTTAACAGGCTTGTTGAACTGACCTGAAAGTGATGCACGAGATTTATTTTGGACTTTTCTTTTACATTTGGAGCCAGAATGCTGCATCTTCCCGGTCGGAATCGCCGCGCGGCTACAGCTTTTCTCATGTAGTGGAAGTGTTTTGTGCAGCATTTAGTGGAAATGTGTTTTTCTTCAACAGCGACTGCCATAAAAGGGAGAGGATCTTAGGTGCACGAGCAAGGCTTGTGGACCAACTCCGCTTCATCTCTGTAACCGCCCCCGTTTCTCCGCTTTCGGCATGTCTTGCGGTTGCCGCGCACACTGTTTGAAATGCCCATTAACGTGCAAATGGAGGCGTATGATATCAAAGCATCGCGAGAGCAGACTGCTCCGCATGCTTTCTACTCACTCTCGCGGTACTTTCATATTTTGATTGATCTACGCAGCGCCAACAACACACGTGATCACCTGCAGTCAAGTGGTGGGGGCCGGAGATGCTGAGATGGGTAAAAGACGAAATAACGTTATAACATTTCGTCTCGTTTCGTTTTGGTCAACGAAAATGAAGAGACATTTTAGCTTAGTTTTTATTTTGTAAACCACTTTTAGTCTCGTTTTTATTCGTCAACAATATTGCATTATACATTTTATTATAGTCATCGTCACATGACCAGCATTTTCGTTACGTCTCGTCTCGTTTTCGTCATGTGAAAAAGGTTCGTTGACGACTATATTTCGTAATACTTTTCGTTGACTAGGCACCACCACCTGATGGACCTCTTCTCCTGTTCCTTGTTCGGAGACCACTCTGCATACGACCCCATCTCGCAACTCCAGCCGTTCCCACTGCCCCATAAACTTACAGATGTGGCCTTTAAAAATGCGCGTCTCTGAGAGCAGAATGCCGCGGAGACTTCCGAAATTCTGCGAGATCCCGCAAAAGGGGGGTTCGGTGGGGGACGCAGGAAATATTAAAACCTGTAGAGGGCAGGCGTGTTTCTTGTAGGCCATACTGACGACAATGTGTGTGCTCGACTTCATGCTGAGCGTATACTGTATGATATTGAAGTAAACAATGTTTAGGTGATAGACTTTGATGTCATACAAATGCATGCTTTTTGGCAAACATTTTGTTGGCGAAGTTTTCTTTTGCCAGTTACATAAACAGTCACATATTCTTCATAAAAATCCGACTCAAACGCGCATCATTTGTCTTATTTTTTCCGTGTACTTACAGTAGAAGAGACGTGATGTATGATAATCGAGTCTTATAACAAAATAATTCGCGAAGACCTTTGAAGAGACCGAGCGCATTTACGCAATATCATTAACTAGTTTATCTAATTTTACATTTAGTTCATTTTTGCATCTGAACGTTTTAATAGCTTTAACATGGTTGTGGTGCGCTTTTCTGCATTACTGAACAGTAGGCTACTTTTTATATTATTATGTTTCCCTTTACATGAAACACGATAAAAAGTATGCATTGGTGTTTAATACATTTCACTGAGAATTTGTATAATATGTTATACTTTTGTACTAAGGAAATAAAATCATATTGTGAGTGTAAATATTAATAAATTCGAGGAGTTTCTGAGGTGTTTGTCATCGGCAAAATGCGCAGTTTCTTTGTTGCTGATTAAAAACCGTTGGCTATGTGATTGTTTAAAATTGACATTTTTTCTACTTATTATTAATTAATTTTTTGCCTACATTTACTCAAATAATATCAATGTGAAAATATAAGTAAATCATACTTCAAGTTAGGCGTAAAACGTACAAATTTTTGATGTCAAATAGAAATAATAATAATTTGAAATATGCAATTATTACAGTTTTAAAAACAAAAAAAAATATTACTCTGACCTTTTTAAATATATTGACTAAAATAATCTGTAAATGTAATACTTATATTATTAAGGCGAATACATCAAATAATATATGTACATTTTACACAAAATATCTGTTCTATTTTTAACTGCATTAAGAGATTTTATTAAGTTACTTTAATCATTTATTTTAGAGATATTTACAAAGCCACTGAATCATTAACAGTGTGTACATTATGACCTTACGGTAGACTATTATTAAATGCATATAAATAAAAATATGTAAAACTAAATAAAAAAGATATCATACACGGACTGTATGTAAGCATACGTTTTCTTGTTCGGTGCACGTGGGTTTAAATGCCGTTTTTCTAAAGAAGAATTTTAAAACTTTATTGGTGGTAGTTGAGAAGAATTACTTTTTCTATTTCTAAATACTTTTTTTGAGCGCAATATAAATATATCATATTGTTATTCTTATTATATAAGAATACGCAATTTTTACTACATTTTTAATATATAGAAAATACACGTTAAGCATGTTGTGTGTATTTCCTAATTACAAGCTTTTGATGAAATTGCACCAAAACTAAACGTGCATAAAAACATAAAAAAGTCATTTAAATAAGCGAAAAAATCTTTTTTATGAGCTCAAAAATTTGAATATAATGTGCTATTGCTGAAAATTGCCCATCTCTAAAGGAGAATATTCATCTTTAAAGTTTAAGAAACAAAAAAGGACTGATAAGCATTCTCAAACATATATATTCTGCAAGCACTTATTTATCCATAATGATGTAATTTATTTTTTAATAACATATTGTCGCTGTCGGGCAAAGATACTCTCTGGACACCAAGACCATGTCTATGGGTTCAAGAATAACAAAATATTGGCCATTTGAAACTCGAAAGTCATCACTTTATTTTGTCCCATTGTTTTCCATTTTGCGTGTGGTAAAACTCCTGTGCGCGTCGTTCAAATTCATTGAAATTTCGTTCACTTGTAGTTTAGCAAGTATGTATAATACAATTTCAATAATGTTTTTACACTGCACATCGTCTGAGGAAATCCGAAGTTGCGTCGAGGGGAACCAAGCTGACAGCCCCGACAGCAGAGATTGTCACGTACCTACAGAAGGGTATTGGAAAAAGTTTGCATCTGACCTGCAGCGATATCATTCTGGCTTGGTGGGATGTCAGCCAGCGAGAGTCCTCTGATTCTGACCTTGTTCTTTTACTCCTCAGAGTCTAAAACCAGGAGGGCATATTAAGTATTCATTGTATTTTCATTTTAACAGAGCAGCTATGGTTGCGCGTTTCACACACCTCTCCAAACCACGTTGTTAACACTATGCTTGTTCGACTTCATGCGGCGCCGCAAGAACCGACAGCCGGATGACGTCAGAGTACCGCGAGAATGATTCAAGAAATCATATTTCGCCTCGCTCTCGCGATACTGTGACGTCTTCTGGCTGTCGATTCTCGGGGCGCCGCATGAAGTCGAACTAGCCTATTGACAGCAGCAAAAGCTACGCATGCGCTTTTAACTTGTAAAACTCAAAGGTGTATGGGTAATGTAGTCTCTGCTCTCGGTGGGACGAATTAGGTAGCTTGCATTGTGAGGGGCACTTTGAAAAGCGGCAGCGCAGCCAAATAATTAAATTAAGCGTCTGATTTAAACAGATGTGCAAATGAGCGTTCTGGTACGCTAGAAGTACGTTCTGGGCGCAGGGAGAGGCGGTGGTACGCTCAAGAGCTATATTTGGAAGTGGCGGTACTGTGTACTGGTGCCTACCGGCCCACATTAAAGCACTGGCGGTAGCAAAGGTAGACGGCTCTTTGAAAAGCAAAAGAAAGCTGATAAAAATGAGAAACCTACACTGAAATAAATTGGAGTAGGATTTAGGCTACTTAACAAAATCTAAAAAATTTTCACTCAGAAAATGCTAGTAAATTTAAACAAAATTATCAGCAGCTTTAACTTAATTACTTTTTTAATTTTAATTCACTCTTTGTTTCAGCGATGTTTATAAATATAATATATTTTTGCATTTTGATTACAAACTGTTCTACACTGTAAAGAAACTAATGTAATCTTCCTGATTTAATCACGTAAAACACAAGTCTAAACACAAGCACCACTTTTCTGAATCATGATAATCACAAACATCCCAGGGTTTGTAAACCAATTGTTTGTAAAACATATTTAATGCTAACTTTACTTAAAAATTCAGAAAATATTTTTAACAGTGTATAAATAAAAAGACATGAAGGAAGTTAATTCCAAAATGTAAGTAATTGTACATGGTTTAGCTGCTTGTTTTAGCAGCTACCAGTGACACAAAGTCAAGAAATTAAAAACCACCCACCCCTAGGTCTGCCAATTCTTTGCCAACCCCCAATGCTAATCGATCACCTCATCAAAGAAAACCGGTTTATCCAGTTTTTACCAGCGTGTTGTTTTTTTAATATCAACCCTTGCAGTTTCTTTGTTAAAATGTAATTTAAGCAAATAGGCCTAATACATACGCTGTATGTTATTTTAAATGAATGTTTATAACTTATAAAATTAAGTGGATATCAGGTAACTTAATTTGACATATGTTGATATAACCTAGGCTCTTAAGTCCCACGCAATCACCATGAGACATACGCATTTCTGTCAGTTCACACGCTCACACACCAAACCTTGTAAGCTTTTTTCACGCTGAGAAGTAAAATAGAACTTTTCCTGCTATACAAATTAATAAAGGAGGTGCTGGTATACAGAGCATTTCTGTCGAGTTTAGCAGTACATTTTTTAGGTGTGGTCAACTTTACGCAGCGCCACAAGAACCGACAAGCAGATGACATCAGAGTACCGCGAGAAATAAAGCGGAGGAGGTTGGTTTTAAATCGCTCTCGCGGTACTCTGATGTCATCCACTCATGTTTGAGTCTGTATCAGATGAAAATACAGATTTTGAGGAACAACTTATTGTTTGGAGATTGTCAATGGACGTTTCTGAGTGGTATGTTTGTTTTTTCAGTGTAGACCTGCAAAACGCCAAATGCATAAAAATTAATTAATATTGTAATGTCTTAGCATGATATGTTTTCTAAAATGTTTAAAAATGAACAAATCAGTTGTGCGAAACTACACAGATTTTTTTTTAATGAAACATATTCAATGGTTACAGTGCCTCATGGTGGGGTTGAACCCCTGGTTCAGTTTACCCCATCTGGTTCACTTTGCCCCACAGCCACCGTTCTGGGAAACTGCCTAGCTTAGTAATTCAGGCTAATCTTTAGCTAAATCATTCACATGGTTTTATACATTAGCCTATCACAAATATTTATGGTATGAATATTTAGACCTGGATAAATCTACTTTAACATAACAGCCTTTATACCTGGTATGTATAAACTTTTACTTTGATAGGATAAAAACTGTTTTTTTGTTAAAAAAAATCATACTTTAATCATAACTCTTTAATTTGTCCTTCTCTTTAACATATAAATTATGGTTGCTACCTGTATTTGTGGTCACACGGCTACAAATCTGTATGGTTGCCTAGATAAAGGGGGTGGGTCAACTTACCCACTGGCTCACTTTGCCCCACTCTCCCCTACTTGGTATTGAGAAATGGGCATTGTTTATCGAAGCCGGAGCGCGAGCTACAAACTACAGAGCGAGTGCGCGGGTGCACAATGGTGAAAGAGCAACACACGATGTAAATAATTATACCAGTGCTCGCAGTACAGACGCTTTATATTTTAGCGTACTGCGTACCTTCACTTTCTTTTGCGTGCCACCATTTCTCATGTTGCTGGTACTTTGCCTTAAAGAGTCAAAGGGCGTTTCTATGTGGCGCTGCGCAGACAGATCGGCAACGAAGACATCAAAGTACCGCAAAAGCAAGTCGAAATGTTACAAATGGTCCGACTTTACCTTTGCTCTCGCGGTACTCTGATGTCATACGCTGACCAGTCAGCGCCGCACCATTTAAAGTCGAACATACAAAGCGTCAAGGCAGGGCCGCTGGAAGTCATTTTGAACAGGGGGTGCTGTGAATTTTTTAACCAAAAAATCTATGAGCCTATAGGCCTATTTAAAATACATTTTAAAAATAAATACATTAAGATTTACTACTTTATTGTCATATACACTTCAGGGCACACAGCCAGGGTCTGAAACACACAGACATCATCAGTTCTCAGATGAATATGCGCTATTAATCAGAAGCAAAAATACTTATACCAGGGGGAATTACTTTCGTTACAATTTACATACAACATATAATATTATAACAACATATAATATTAATTAAACTTCACAATTTTCAATGTCCATGCGGACGAACATATTTTACTTTCGTTTTTAAATTAGAATCACACGACAGATGTAAAATATTCTCACATTAACATACCTAGAATATTTTTATATAGATCTTTTTTTTACTGAATAGTACTATTACTGTCTTTTTTAAACTTATAAATAATTCATAATTTGAACAAAAATAATAATGGGTTTAGTTCTGATATTGTATACTTTTATAAAGAAATACATGGTGTATAATTACATTTTTAGAATAGGCTTTATATAAGGTTTGTACTGTAAAAATACTCTATTTGTTACAAACAAAAGATAAAGAATTTACAAACGTGTGGAGAGCCATTTCAGCACTTGGACAGCGAAATGTTTTTTTTAAAAGCATTACTTAAAATGTTTTCTCATCTCACCATATCTACAGGTGCAGAGTCATTATATACAATAAATCCGTTGGGTAGCATTTAAAAAAAACATTTAAAAGTAGATGCATTTGTTTAAAGCAAAGCATTTATTTACTTAGCTACAGATGAAGCAGCTATTTAAGCCTTCTAACGTCTCATAATTGGTCATCATTTATGTCCAAGAGACTCAATAATAATCTGTTACATTTTAATCCTTTAATTTTTCATATTAAAAAGCGTTTTTGTGCTGCTGCGCATCCATGTATGTAATAAACAAACCCGCATTGTCATTCCGTTAATACGCATATTATCAATGCGCTCTCGCGCATTGCGCCGGTTGTATAATAGAAATTCCAAAGTCTCTCATGAGCTAGGGGACGAATGTCCAGGGAGTTCAGTATTTCTGTGTGGGCATGCATCAGGGAAAGGTGTGTGAGTCTTTTCTGGGGCATGGTGCTGCATACCAATGTCTTCAAAAGACGCAAGACAGAGAAAGTGCGCTCGGATGAGGCCACGGATAGGCACAGACAGTAATGAAATTAAAATCCAAAATACACGTAATAACCTACGTGTGTCAAAAATAATTTCCTAAAATATTCATAAGTAATATATCAATTGTGCAAAATATTTTTACTTTAAAAAAATATATTTCTCGCTTTTCCGCGACCATGCGTCAAGGTCTGGAGGAAAAGGGTACCTGCCCGGATCCCACGCACGCATCTGCAGTTATATACATTTTACAAAACCGGTATTCATTAGATTTTAAGAACTTTTTTGCCACTTTTAAAACTGTAAAACTAAATAAAAAAGATATCATATGCCGATTGAGCATGTAAGCATTATGTTTTCTTGTTAGCTCCACACAACACGGGTTTAAACGCCGTTTTTTTCTAAAGAATAATGTTTAAACTTTATTGGTGGTGGTTGAGAATAATTTATATTGCAGAATAATGTATATTGCATTTTAGCGCAATATAAATGTATCATATTGTTATTCTTAATATAAAAGAATACTAATATATTTTTTACAACATTTTTAACTTTAAAACATACATATAAAGATGCTTTGTACAATAGCTTTGCTTCTGACAACAATTTTCTGTAATAAATCAGTAAATCAATCACAAAATGTGTTGAAAGTGGCGAATAAAATGCTTGTCAATTCAAACAAAGGTGTATAAAACCGCTTTAATTAACAATAACTAAACTGTGCTCTTTTGCATACCTCTACTTTTCTCATGTCTTTCTTTATACCACCTTTATCTTTTTAAAATCTTGCCACTTTTAGAAATAATTTGTTTGCATTTTTTGTATACTGCACACTTTATTTGCCTCAACTATACCCATAATAACATTTTCTACGTTTTTCTTTCAATAAAAATAAACATATTTATTATTGTCTTAACTTAAAACTTTGTTTTTTAATTTATAAATTAGATTTTATATAAATAAGTTTTAAAAGTGTTGACTGCGAACGTCTGAGATAAGATATCTGGAAGGACCTATAATATACGCCTATAATATATTTACATTTTAAATTAAAATGTCTGTTCTATTTCTAGCCATTTATTTTGTTTTGACCAACTAAAAAATACATAAGTGACATTAAGTGATTTTATAAAGTTACTTTAATCCATTATTTTAGTAATATATTTACAAAGCCACTGAATATTTTTACTGTTATGAATAACTGCTGAAAGGATAAAAAAATCATAACACTGACTGCCTATATGCGCAAGAAAGGTATTATTAAAGTTTTAAATATGTAAAACTAAATAAAGATATCATATGCCCACTGTACAGTATGTAAGCATAGGCCTATGTTTTCTTGTTCGCTCTGCGTGGGTTTAAACGCCGTTTTCCTAAAGAATAATTTTTAAACTTTATTGGTGGTGGTTGAGAAGAATTCCTCTTTCCATATGTAAAGCAATTTAGCGCAATATACATGTGTCATATTATTGTTCTTAATATATTAAGAACAATAATACTAATATATTTTTACAACATTTTTAACTTTAAAACATGTATTTTTATACCACATGAATCTCTTTAAAATATTAATACTTTTAGAAAAACTGACATAATTATTAATATTATGAACAAACAATGAAACGGTGTCAAAATTCGACAACACAAATAATTAAGATATTCATTGTAAATAGAGTTAAGTGTATTAGGCTCACACTAAATTCTTTGTTGCACTTAGTATAAATGCATATTGCACGTACAGTCATCTTAATATATGTATGCGCTGTTATGCTGGCAAGAAGTGGTTGACGTCACTTTGCTGTTTTAATAGAAATGTTAAATATTCAGCAATGCCCTTATTAACTTCTGGAAACAACCGCAATGACAACGCATATAAAAATGTAGTTTTTAATGCGCCACCTGGTGGATTTTCTGTGAAGCGAAACACATTAAGGGAAAAGGGAAAGTAGCCCCCCCGAAAACACTTGCAGAATTCTGCTTGACTCCGCGAGACGATTTGGCGAATGCCGCGGGAGAAAACGCGCGTTTTTAAAGGCCACATCTGTACGGACCCCTTCATCCTGGGTTCTCCTCTCCTCTGGCGTTGGCCCTTGGCCTCGTTCCAGCCAGCGACTCACAGTCCGCACTCGCTAATCCTTCTGCTGTCGTTCTATCCACCGGGCGGGGTCCCACCCCCAACTTGAAGCACTGCCTCCCGGTGACTTCCTGGGGCCTCGATTACGCCCACCAAGTACCCATCCTCCGGTACTTGGGCCTCCCTACTAAACTCTTCCCCCGGGGTCCGTCCCTCAGGCAGTTGGGACAGCACGTCCACATTCACATGTTCCTTCCCTGGTCGGTACTGCAGCTGGTAATCATAGTTGGCTAGCTGCGCCACCCACCGTTGCTCCACTGCCCCCAACTTAGCGGTTTGTAGATGGACCAGAGGATTGTTGTCAGTCACCCCCTGGATCTTGGCGTCCCACAAATAGTCTTTAAACTTCTCACTTAAGGCCCACTTCAGGGCCAACAGTTCCAGCTTAAACAAACTATAGTTGGCGTCATTCCGCTCTGCGGGATGGAGGCTCTGGCTGGCGTATGCAATCACTCTCTCAGCTCTGTCCTGCCGCTGGGCTAACACGGCCCCCAGCCCCAGATTACTGGCATCTGTATATAAAATAAAGGGAAGGTTAAAATCCGCATAAGCCAGAATAGGGGCTTGCAACAGTTCCTTCTTTAATTGATGAAACGCAGCCTCACATTCAGGATCCCAGACTATTGAGGGCGACCCCCGACCTCGGGGTCGTCCTGTCCCTGTCAACAGCTGATTTAAAGGCTTGGCAATCTTGGAGAACCCCTTAATGAATCGTCGGTAATAGCCCACAAACCCTAAGAAAGATCTAACCTGCTTCACCGTCGCCGGGGCACTCCACTCTCGTACAGCGGCGACTTTCTCAGGGTCCACGGCCACTCCAGCCGCGCTCACCACATGGCCCAGGAACTTTACCTTCCTCTGTAGTAGGTGGCACTTATCTGGTTGTAACTTGAGCCCATATCGTTCTACAGCCTGGAAGACCTCCTCTAGATGTTTGAGATGGGTTTCAAAATCAGGTGAGTACACAATAACATCATCGAGGTACACCAAGGTCGACTCCATCAACCGCCCTCCCAGGCACCTCTGCATCAATTGTTGGAAAGTGGCAGGGGCGTTACAAAGCCCGAAGGGCATCCGATCCCACTCAAAAAGGCTGAATGGGGTGGTGATGAATGCGGTCTTCTCCCGATCTTCTTCCTCCACTCGCACCTGCCAATACCCACTCGCCAAGTCCAGGGTCGAGTACCATGCGGACTGGGTCAAGCTGGCCAGAGAATCCTCGATCCAAGGCAGAGGGAAGGCGTCCTTCACCTGGTTCAGTTTTCTGTAATCGACACAGAACTGCCAGGCCCCGTTTTTCTTCTGCACCAGAACGATTGGTGCTGCCCAAGGACTACTACTCTCCCTCACAATCCCTCGGTCCAGCATGCCCTGTAATAACGTTCGTACCTCCGAGTACAAAGTGGGTGGGATGGGTCGGTACCTTTCACGGCTGGGTCCTGCTTCCCCAGTAGGGATCTGGTGTCGTACAACATCTGTACACCCATAGTCCTCATCAAGAATACGTGCTGCCAGCGAATCAACAATTTCTCCAATTTCTGAGTTTGAGCCTCCTGCAATTCTTCTCCTCTCAACAAGGTATTCCTCAGGTGCCTGGGCACTTCCTCTCCTATCTCTCTCGGGGGCGTGTCTACCTGGGTTAGAGCAACTTCGACCACAGTAGGTCTAACCTGCCGAAAGCTCATATCTCACTCCTCCCGGACTTGGTGGGGGCCAACCACGGACACTCGGGCCAGCCGTTGGTGACGATGTAACTGCACTGGGTATGGACTTTCGTTCCGTACCTTCACGGGGATCTTCCCTCAGCGGACCACTGCCAACCCTCGATCCACTTCCACGTGTTGACAATCTAGGTGGGGCTCGACTAGTACCCAGCCATCAGGTCCAAAGTCTTGTCGGGGGACTCTCACCCATACAAGGGCTTCACTCTTTGCTGGAATAGATAGAGCAAAACAGCAGGCCACCCGCCCTGTATCCTCCCAATCCATCTTCACTTTGGCTGTCTGGATTCGCCGACAATCTGCGGCGACCCTCTTCCACTCCTGTTGCTCAGATCTAGGGGCAGTCCTCCCAGGTCTAGCCCGAAATAACTCCTCCCAACATTCGGCGATGATATTCATCCCCAGCAAGGCTCGATGTACTCCTAGGCAGCGGTCCTTTACCACCACTATCCCCTTCTGTGGGACAAAAATCCCTCCTACTCATATGTCGGCCACCACATAACCGATATACGGGATGTCCAGCCCATTTGCACCCTTTAGGGTCAGCCACGACGAATCACCTCTCTTCCATGCTTCTTCCCTTGAACACTTCTCGGGACAGGCTTTCGGAGAAGAGGGTGACTTGGGAGCCAGTGTCCACTAAACATGAAATACTCACACCACCAACCTTTGCCTTTATGGTGGGACTTTGTCCAATCAATGCTTCTGCCGATTCTTTTCTTCCAGGCGGGTCTCCTAAAGGGGATCCGACCACAAGACCCACTGTGGCCGACCACCTTAAAAATCCCCCATCGAGCCTCTTCGGGGGCCACACTGTCGGCTGTTATGGCCGGCCTCCCCACAACGGTTACATATGGGAGGCCCCTGCTCATCCCACTCGAAGCGTGGCCGCATCGGCCGACTCGCTCCTCTCCGCAGGCCTCGTTCTCCGTCCGAATGGGCCCGCTCTCGGGGCACGGCCCGCACGTCCTGGCGAGGGGCTCCTGACTGCAACTCTTCTACAAGTGTCCTAGACAACTCCTTAATTTGTTCTTGAGGATCCTTCAGAAGTTCAGCCTTAAAGGCTTGCTTCCAGTGCCACTCACCGCAGCACACACTGGGGGTTCCTTAGTCTCTTCCTGGTCATGTTCAAGGGCAGTCGCCTCCTTCTTTAGATCTTCGAAGGTGAGGTCTGGGTCCCGGCGGAATTGTACCCGCAGGCTCTGTCGCACGGGGCCCTCACGCAATCCCAGCAGAGACTGGTCTCTCAAAGGCGTCTCACCATCCTCCAGACCATGATCCGGGCATTTTTGTAGCCGCGTCAGTTGCTCCCGTAGTCGTAGCGCATACGCCCGAATGGGCTGTCGGGGCCCTTGTTTACACGCAAAGAACTGGGCCCTCAGGACTGCGGTGGGGGTGGTATCACCATACTGCTCAGACAGGAAGTTGAACACGGTCTGCGCTGTGGCTCTCACTGCCTCTGGTGCAGCCTGTACCTCCCGACGCGCTTCTCCCTCTAAAGAACTGAGAACAAATTGTAACTGCTGGGCAGCGGTCAGGCCCTGGAGCCCGGCTAGATATTCAATCTGGGCCCGCCATTCCGAGAGTTTAACTTCAGACTCGGCACCACAATACTTCTGGATCCAGGGATTGCACAGGCATGATGCGGGGTGGGACTTCAGGCAACTCATTGTTGGCCAATTGGGGGACCTTGGTCGCTCCACTCGAGGTGGACGCCCTGCCGACTACGCCAAAAATCCGTCACAGGTCGGAGAGGACCACAGACTGTGTGCGTCTCGCTCCTTCCCAAGTTCCACATCAAGGAGGTCCCAAAAGCACCCCAATGACCAAACAACGAGAGATGAGTAAAATAAAACAGTAAACTTTATTAAATTATTTAAAAGCTGATAGGGAGTGGGGAAAGGGAATCTAAAATATCGCTTCTCCCTACCTCAGGGGGAACACTACGGGGCCAGGGACGTTGGAGGGGAGAAGCCTTCTCTGCGGGACCAGGGGACAGCAGGGCAAGGGCCGGGCGGAGCTCCTTTGTCCACGGCCCACCTCCTGCGTGGAAGGAGTTCCCGTGGCGCGCCTCGTTACTCCTGAGGGCAGAATAAACACAATGTAAGTTCTCCATTGGACAAAACTCGCACAACGCCTTCCTTCTAGGTGCCTGGATCAGATGGAGTGGACTTGGCAGGGACTCAAGGCAAGGTACGCATCTCGTTCTCACCAGGTCTCTAGAATGGGTCAAGGGACTTCGACTTCCGTCTGCACACAGGTAAGTATGATCTTTCTCTACAGGTTTTCTAGGGCGGGGGTCGTTGCGGAGCAGTTAGCTTGGGTTCGTGAAGAGGTAAGTATCTTTCTCTCTATACAAGCCTTCTAGGGATGTGGGTCGTTGCTGGGTAAGTTAGCTTTAGCTCGTGATAAGGTAGGTATCTTTCCCTCTATACAGGCCTTCTAGGGCTGTGGATCGTTGCTGGGTAAGTTAGCTTTAGCTCGTGATAAGGTAGGTATCTTTCTCTCTATACAGGCTTTCTAGGAATGTGGGTCGTTGCTGGGTAAGTTAGCTTTAGCTCGTGTTAAGGTAGGTATCTTTCCCTCTATACAGGCCTTCTAGGGCTGTGGATCGTTGCTGGGTAAGTTAGCTTTAGCTCAGGATGAGGTAGGTATCTTCCTCGACTAGGCATAGGAGTTCAATTAAAACTGAAACCCATACGTCACCATCACCATCCAATGCAGCAAGAGGCGAGGGGCCTTGTCTGGCTCACGGCTGGGGCTGACACAATGACGTCCCGCTGAATATATTCCAAACGGCCAATGACCGCACGTCCTCTTCCCTAGGCAGGCGAAGATCTAGACGAAAAAAACAGTAGTTGTCACACATTAGTTTCACATACAACGTATGCATGGACACCCAGGTCTCCCCGATCACCCTCGACTACTCCTCTGCTGCTTGGTGGGCTGACGTAGCTACAGGACTCCTCACAGTATCTTACTTGGTGTTTGTGTCGAGCTCCGGCTAGACACAGTTACAAGGCGTAATTTGTTTGGCTGGGTATGCGCCGTCGTAGCGGCTCCCGATGGCATCCACAGGGGTTCAATCCCTCCTGAGGTGAGTACAAACAACAAGGACACAGCACAACACTTCAAAAGCTTTGTGTACTCACGTCAAATAGATCACTCACTCGTTGCACAGCACACACTCCAGTGAATAGGTTAGGGTCCGTACTCCTCTCCTGGCGGGACTACACCTGAATCGGGGGTAGAATCGTACTTTGCTACGTCGTGCAGTGCCTCGACTGGTGGCAAAACTCTCGCTGTCCAGTGTCAGCTCGATACACGTCTCTCGGCTCGCCCACCTACCACACGCACCTGGTGGGGCCGCTTAGAAACAGGTTACACTCTCCTTTAACAATGTAAACATTCAACATTCATCACTGATTCGCTGTTACTCACGGCTGGCAAGTCTCTAATTGATCGCTCTCTTCTTATTTCCTCCTTTTCCAGGACGTCCACCAATGTCAACAACGTCTTCTATGCAGCTCACCCAGTCCTTCATACAGACAACAACAACAAAGGTGTCACTATGTTTGTTTCCCTACAATGCTCACTCTTACTTGGCTTTAAACGGTGCTTTCTCTCTCTTCACAAATAACCAGGACGTATCAACAGTGACGGATTCCAGCTTCAACGACTCACAACCCAGCAGGTACTCACAGCGTCCATCCAACGCAACCGAACTCCTCAGAAGTAACTTCTGCTCTCTCCCTTTATATCCCTCTCTTTAGCGTGGCTCGCCCAATCATCGTTCGCCACGTCGCTTACGCAGCTGCAACTTATTACAGCGATTGCGGGGGATCAACGGGAAACCCGGAAGTGCCGGTGTCTGCGCAAACCGGTCCGGGCGGAACCTCTTCACTCTGCTTTTGGTTCCACCCTATCTAGTCACTCCGTGACATTAAAGCCAGCTGTCACGTTACATCTTCTAACCAGTGCTCACGTCGCGAGCAAACTCACAGTGCGTGTAAAAAGCGTGTTTAAACGGCGGAGACTCTACAAACGTGTTGCCAGCTTTCCTTAAGCAAAGCAGCTTGTTTCTGTCCGCCAATTCTGGATAATAAATAAAAGAGCTTACCTAAGAAAGTGAAAATCAAGACAAAATGGAGATGGGGATGATCAACGTGACTGACGGAGCGTCAGATAAATAAAGTGGACCAAGATCTGGAAAAATAGTCTAATTGAGAAGTACAAATCTTAGTTTAAGGCATGTATGCAATTTAATAACGGAAAAGCTTAACAATAAAACACAAGGCTCTAGATGGAAGCATTTGTGACCAGTCACGGAAAGTAGGGACACAAGTCTAGGGCATTTTGGGTTATTCATAGATTCTGAAAGTGCAGTTTCTAAGCTTTCTAACGATGTGTAACACATTGTGGCCATTTGAATTTAACACATTCAAGAAAGAGAATGCTGAGAAATTTGAGAAAGATAAAAGTTAACACTTTCCCTTTTCCCTGGCTGGAGAGACAATAGGGCTCATTTACATCTCATTTAGCTAAGCCATACCCCCTGTAAAGCCGTTTTGAGATACAGATGTTTCTAGCATCATATGTAGTATTTTATTACAGAAGTCCGAATGAACAACATGCAAAAATAAACAGGACTTTTACCTTTGTGGGTATCACAAGTCGAATCCAGTCTGTTTCAGATGTGTGAATCATCCAATGATTTTTGTCCACAAATGCGTATAATACGTGACATATAGATAGTCTATTGTTTACATCAGATTTCGCATGAACTTCTGGTAATACAATATACTATACAATCTGAGGACTATTTACATCGTAACATAAGGGTATATCAGATTACAGTCCGGTATTTGCTTTCCGTTAAACACATGAACCCGCCTTCAAATTTTGTATTTAAAATAGGGACGTAGTATAATAGAAAATCCAAAGAGCGCCGTTGAAAACGTGAAGTCCTTAAGGGATGTTACCGATCGCTCGCTCGTTCCTCCATCAGCCAATGACTTCATGGAAAATATTGATAGACAAAACATGTAGCCAATTATATAAAGAGTTCAACGATCTCTGTGTAACTTATGAGTTTGACTTCATGCTGCGCTGCAAGACGTCAAAGTACTGCGAGAGCGAGTCGAAATTAAACTACTCCGTAAGATTTCTTGAAGAGCTCTCGCGGTACTTTCATCTTCGGAACACAGTTTAAGATGTTTTAACTTTAGAGTTAGTCCGAGAGCTTTCTGTTTCCTCTATTGAAAATCTATGTACGGTTTCCATGTCCAGAAATGTAATAAAAACATCATCAAAGTAGTCCATGTGACATCAGTGGGTCAGTAAGATTGTGGTGAAGCATCGAAAATACAGTTTGGTCCAAAAATAGCAAGAATTACGAATTTATTCAGCATTGTCTTCTCTTCCGGCTCGAGCGTGAAGTCACGTGACTTGTAGTGACGCGGCTGCCCTGTTCCTCAGACATGTTTGCTTAGCTTTATTTTTTATTTTTTTCAAACTTATAGTGTGCGTCTCCCCAGACTGTAAATGAAGCTCGGGCGCACAAAACAAAAGAAAAATAAAAGAAGCTGGGGCAGAACAAATAACAGTCAGCTGCATCGTACGTCAGCCGCGTCACTCACTTTATGGGGCGCTGCAGTCGGATGACGTCAACGGAGGTCTTCCAAGTTTAGAACGACATAAGGGTAAGTCATTAATGACATTATTTTCAGTTTTGGGCGAACTATCCTTATTCAGTAGTCAAGCTGTTCCCTGTGGGGGCGGAGGTGAAAACACAAGCTTATCCAGTATGTAAATATACACACAGACAATGACGCCCCCCGCTGCACGCTAGAATCTCTGGAAAAACAAGCCTATTTCAACCGCAAAATGTACGCTTTTAAATATACATAAACTGCTATTTTAAAGATGGAGAGGCTTCTTCGTGATCTCAACTAACAGATTCTGCAATAAAACGAAAATCACAAATTTTGAAAAAAAAAACTTTGATTCTCATTTTCTCGAAACTTGTGCTGCCGACTTGTGTCCCTGGTTTCCGTGGCGGGTCACATTTATGTTTTGCACCTCATGCTCAATTAAAATGGCACTGCATAATTGATGCCACTGCTCATGAATTGGAATAATTTACTTTAATGTGACGTTTCTAAACAGTTAGCTAATAAAATATGCATATAACTCGCACAACATATCTACCAGGGCCCAGTTCCCCGATAATGCTCACTCTTAGTATGCTAAGAAGACACTAAAAGATATATCTTACCAAAGTTGTTCATGTTCCTTAGTGTGTTCCCCGAAGTGTCCCTTAGGAAGCTTCTTAACACGCTGCCTCTAAGTTCGACGTAACAAAGGCGCTGTCCCAAGTGAAGGTGCTGAATTATTTGGGATTGATTGCTCAAGTATCGATTTTTTACTTCATGAAGGTGCATTACGGCGTTAAGAAAGACAACACGTTCTATACAAATGGAACATTGGTCAAATTATTCCAGTTACATTTATTTTAACATAGTTTAAGTTATCCGTAAAATATACACTCAATTATCAAATTGTCAGTAATACGGGTAGACGAACTGTGTATCCCTCCCTAATCATCCACCCTCCTAATCCTGTTGTGCCACTTCTTGACATAGGTTTAACGACTTTTGTAATTATGTAATACACTTTTATACCAATGGTAAGGTACTTTACAATCAGAATTGATTGGCAAGCAGCTGCAGTTACTTCTGTTTAATGCGGTATTGCTTTCCATTGGTTAATGTTTTCAATAAAAAGCAACCTATCTACAAGGAACAGATAGAGATAGTTAGATACAGAATATAGTCTGAGAAGATCCAGCAGCTTTATAATGAGTTGTCTTGGGAGGTGAAATTTTTTAAATATTTTAATATAGCCACGTCAGGCAAAATGTCAAAAGGGTTTAAGTGTTGCCGAATAAAATAATTGGCATGGACTAAACCGCTCCGCGGCCACGGTGTGGTGTCGAAGTCTGTTCCCCCTTTAAGTGTTTTATAGCGTTTTTATAACATTATACGTTTATTCTTTTATATACATTGAAAGTTTTAATGGTGTCATGACTTCGGTTTTATTGATTGCTATGTTTTGGTTTCTTTGTGTTTGTGTTTGTTGTGGCAAAAAGTCTTAGCTTGAATCTTCATAAGAAAAATACTCAGGAGACAAAGGTTCCAGGTGCCAAACAAAAATTACTTTATTTGCTCGAGCCAACAAAGTGAGACAATCAATACCCCTCAAAGAGGTGCTCAAAGATCATCTGCCCTCCCAAAATCTGACTCCATTTTTATACAGTAAGATCAAGCACTTCTTATCTGAGATGACGTATATTCTTCTCATTGGTCTCGGTCTGCCACAATTAATTTTATTTGTTTGATGTAGCAAAAGTGCAGCTGCATCCTGCCTCATATCTAAAATGATATATTCTGCTTATTGGTTTTCATGGCCTTGGCCTAGCTTGCACAGATACCTTATTGTTAATGTAGCGAAGTACAGCTGGACGAATTCTCTAATCCAAAATGACGTACTCTTGTTTATCAATTGTTTCGACCTTGCTTCTCAAGATAATCGTGACGAGAACAATAGGGCTATAGTCGCAGGATCGCACCTGGACTCTTTTAATTAGAAAACGAAAGTTTAACTGGGCGTCTTATAGCCTTGTGTAGAAAGAACAGGCCTTAGGCCTAATATAATATTAATACAGCATATGATCAGTAATTTACCCAACAAAAACTACTATATGTTTTGACAGTTCTCACGTGCGCGTCTCTCTCACGGGTGTGATTATGTTATGTCCTTCACCTGCGTCTCTCACAGCTGCAGCTCATTTGATGCCCAATTGGTTCAGTATTTATTCCCCTGTGTGTTCAGTGTCTGGTTGCAAGTTCGTTTGTGTATGTTCTCGCCAGTTACTAGCTTTGCTAGTTTCTAGTCCTGTCTTGTCGTGTGTTTTGTTAGTTCGAGTCTGTTCATTAATCATTGTCCCACCCTTAATCTGTGCCCTCTGCTGCCCAGGAATATTCTCAAAATACTGTTTCTGTCATGCTGACTGTTGAAGAGACTGTTTTCTCCATCTACCTGCTTAAGGACTGATGTGCTATCTGCCAGGTCATCCACTGCTAAGCTCCCACCATGAGGTTGCGTTTACACTCTCTCCACCGCAGCTCCAGCTGCCTGTTGGTTGGGCGCTGTCCAGCGTACCCATTCAGGGTCTGCAGCCGCGGTCCAGCTTAGCTGGTTATATCTCCACGGCATTTTAACATCTCACCCTGTCTCTCCTCAGTGGATTATTCACCCCGTCTCTAAGCAGAGGAACATTTGCTGTGTCGTTGTGTATTGTTTCAACTGTTGTACTGTACTCTCTCCCACCGTTCGCTTGTGTGTTCGGAGCCCAAACGTGTGCGGTTCATCTCCCCAGTGCCTGTGTGTGCTCCCCGCCTCCAGCCGTCTGCCTCGGAGTGGCCTTTGCGCCCAGAAGTGCTACTGTCTGTTATCATACATTATTGTTTAAATAAACTTTCTCTTATCCGCACTGGGATCTTCTGTGTTTTCTGCCTGACAGAACGAACTTGCCACCATGGATCCTGCAGATGCAGATTCTGTCCGTTCAGCGATCGCTCAGCAGGGGGCTTGGCTGGGCTGACACACCGCTCAGCTCACCACTACAGCCCAGGAGGTGGAGGATTTGTCCGCTCGCCTTAGAGAGCTCTCGTCGCGTCTCAACTGGACTCATGACTCTCTCGACTCAGAGCCCCATGCTGCCAACCCTCCACCTTACGACGGTGATCCCTCTTCCTGTCGGGTCTTCCTATCTCTTTGTTCGCTGGTGTTTGCTCTCCAGCCTCGCCGCTATGCGACTGAGCGCACCTACGTTATCACCCTGCTGGTGGGGAGAGTATGCCAGTGGGGCACCGCAGTTTGGGACGCCCAGGAGCCATGCTGCCAGTCTTTTGAGGAGTTCCGGGAGGAGATGGTGAAGCTCTTTGACCGTTCTGTTCGTGGGGATGCCGCCGCGGATCGGCTGGCCCGCCTTGCCCAGGGAGTGAGCTCGGTGACAGACTATTCCATCCAGTTTAAGACCTTGGCAGCGGCCTGCAGCTGGAACGAGGCTGCACTCCAGGCGCAGTTTCTTGAGGGTCTCAGCGACAACTTTCAGGATGAAATTGCTACCCATGACCTGCCCCACTCTTTTGACGGCATCATCGAGCTAGCACTGAGGGTTGAAGCCCGGATGCTGTTCCGCGACCAGCGCCGCTCTCTTCGCCACCGTGTTCTTCAGAGTGAAGTCACCCACCCCAGTCTGTTCAGTAGGGGTGTCCTCGACTAAGGATTTACATATTCGAATCAGAATTGTCGAATCTTTCCATAGTCGACCGATAGTCAAATCATCTATGTTTGTGTGCATGGGTTGGGAGGGGGCCAGATCAGGTACAAATTGGTAACTTTTATTTTCTTTCACAAGCAGCACACATAAACAACTTTCTGATTAAGTGACCAAAACTGTCTTTCAAGTAATAAACGAAGACAAAACTGACGATGCATTTATAATATATTTTTTTTTTTATGGTCAAATGTAAGGCAACATTTAATTATTCCTCATAACATTTTAAAGCCACGATCTACAGAACATCACACAAAAATACATTTTGATAACTAAACCTAAAAAAATAACAAAGGTGATCCTGCCTTGGAAACTCCGGCTACAATTCGGGTGTTTTTATTTAATTTAGAGATAGCGCGTCAAAGCAGTCCTGACCAAAAAAAACGACAAATGAGAAATGACAAATAATTTGTGATTGTGACTGTAAATGATAAAAACTAATATTTATATACAATTCATTAAATGTTAATTTATAACAAGAAAAACACTGAAATTAATGATTTTATAGACACTTCACGTTATTATTTAGCACAGAAATACCTTGCTTGCTTTGACTTTGATCATCTCTGTATTAACTTTAGATACAGAAAGACCGGATGATATTATTTATTTCAGGAATCTCTTTGCTATCATTTGAAAGTGAACACCGACCCACCATAATATTAAATCACAAGAAAGACATTCGTGTCAGGCAGAAATAGGTTCGGTGCAGATACTTCCGTTTTATCACCGAATAAAAAAAAACGGCTTACCTGTTTTGACAAGATAACCACTATGTTTTAAATACATTTTAAAAACGTATACTCGTCGAAAAACATCAGTTTTTTAATGTTTAGTCTGATGAACTCCTAAATATGAGACGCAGAGCACCTAGCGCGTTCGGCTAAATTACATGCGCAAGCATGGCCAGCACGCAATAGCGCAACATCGATACAACGAAAAGCTATCCAAAATGTACATACTTAAATTAGATCAGAATTTACGTTTATAATAAATACAATTTTTTAAATAAAATAAGGTCAGAAGTAACAAAGTGCAGAACAAATATGCAAAATGCCTCAAGTGCACGGAAACAAAACACATGCCAAATAGTTAAATCAGATAACCCAAAGTGATTTATAAATAAAATAAAATATAGAAATTATTAAAAGAACGAAAGGCATAATATCATTTGCCAGCTTTGTCTTTTAAATGTAGAAACAAAGAGGCAATGGTTTATTAACATAAAACCTCTTATGGACGTGTAGCCCGGTCACAGGGGTTGTTGGATTTATTAACGCATTTTAAAAATATTTATTGAAAGCTGCTACTTCACATATTATTTGCAGCATTATCATAATATGCAGTATATTAATATATTGTGAGAAAGCTGTTATATGTGAAATCAGATAATGTGTGCACATATACGGCCAAAATTGAATGATCCTCATTTCATAACACATCTGCGACGATTCGACTGTGAGATTGGTAGTCGAATCAGGCTTCTCCTATCCATGCATCGAATCTTCGACTATTCGGGGTCACCCCTACTGTTCAGTGTCCATTTAACCGCCAGGAGTGAGTCCATGCAGCTGGGTAGGATGCGATTATCGCTGAGAGAGAGAGAACGGCGTCAGCAGAACTCCCTATGTCTCTACTGTGGTAAGCCGGGACATTTCGCGAAGCTCTGCCCGGTTAAAGGGGGCCGCCCTTCGGTGAATCCGGGGGTCCTGGTGGGCATCAGAGTCCCTTCTTTTGTCTTCAGCTGGACGAGTCCACTGACATTTGTAACAAGGCAAATCTTCTGTGTTTTGTGAGATCCATCCATGCGCGCTCAGTCCACATCGATTTTCTCTTCTGTAAATCCCTTTCAACACCTCACAAAGGAGAAGTGATCACCACAAGGAAAAGCAATCTTTCATGCACTAATGCCTTCGTTTTGCATAATAACATTGACTGGAAATGTTGTGTTGAAGTTTGCACTGATGGCGCAACTGCGATGACAGCCAAACACAAGGGCCAGGTAACACGTTTTAACTGGTAACACGGATGTTGCTCCATCTGCTCTCTCAACTTATTGCTGCATTCACAGAGAACAGCTTGGGGTGAAATAGATGCCAAGTTGCCTTAAAACTGTTTTGGATGAGGCAGTTTAAATAGTCAACTCTATAAATTCAAGGCCCTCTTCTCACGCCTCTTTAAAGTCCTGTGTGAAGAAATATTGGGGAGTGAGCACACAAAACTTGTTCCACACTGAAGTGCCCTGGTTACTATGTGGCAAGGTCCTGTGTCATCTCTTTGAACTGCGCAATGAAGTAAAATATTTCTGCACCAGCTGACGAACTGTATGATTGGCTTCATGACTTTATGAGGCTATTTACACTTGACATTAACATGCGTTTTCATCGATCGGATCACAAGTGGACAAAGTTAATGGCAGGTGTAAACGGTGTTCAAAACGTTTTGAGCTCGTCCACTTTCGACAACTTTCAACCACATTCAGAGGTAGTCAAAACCCCTTTCGATCGGATTGCTTTTGTTTGTGTAAACGCACATGTGTGTTCGAACAGCCACACGTGACCGCCTTCTCTCCACCCATTTATCTAATCTGAGGTACTAAACACAAGTTTTACGTATTTTCTGACTTCTGGCGTGAACACACAGTGAACCGCGCTATTTTTAGCCTCATTTATAAATCTAAAGCGGCTGATCTCCGTAGTTTCATTTTGAAAGCGTGTGAAAGTTACGCGATCCTATTTCATCAATTGCGCTGAAAATTCAGAGAAAGCTCTAACATGTACAAAACACTGTGCAGCATGTTTACTTGCTAAACAAGCAGCGGACTCCAACATAATATTAGTTTGCGTCCATATAAACTCATAATTACTCACGCTCGCGTTTGAATGACAGCAGAGAGACTCGCCCACTGTCTCACAGACCACCCCCTCACAGTATTCAGGACAGAAGCGGTCGAATGTGGACAAAAGAGACGGATTTAAATACCAGGTGTAAATGTAATGTGTCTCTCTTCCACTTGTGATCCGATCGATGAAAACACATCTTTATACCAACTGTAAACAGCCCCATGTGGCTTTCAAAACAAGCCTATCTTGCAGATATTTTCAACACGCTCACAGCCATAAAGAAACATCTACAGGGCCTTCACATGCAGCTGGGAAAATACTTCCCAGAGCTAGATGTGGACTTTGAGTGGATCAGAAATCCGTTTGGCAACATCATTGAGCATCACCAAGCTCTCAATAAAAGAAGGCAAATAGTCTTGTGGACACTGTATCAGATAGAGGTCTCAAATGTCATTTAAACAACAATCCTTAACAGACTTCTGGGCTCAGCTCCTTACTGAACATCCAAAGCTTGCAGAATCTGCCCTCAAAGTGCTCATGCCCTTCCCAACTACATACAACTGTGAAGTTGGGTTTTCCATACTTGTTGGTTTAAAAACAAAACAGTGCAACAGACTAAACATGGAGCCTAGCATGAGACTGAAACTCTCCTCTTTGGAGCCAGACATTATTGTAACCATAGTTACAACCATAGACTTCCTATACCCACCACCTCAGTTTTAAACTAATGGCTCTTTGGAATAACATTAAGTGGGACCTAGGCTGCTACAGTATGTTTAATTAACTGCTTAATCTCCGCTAAATCTCCATTTCCATTCTCCCAAGGGTTTTTCCCTCCTAGGACTTATTTTTCCTCGGATAAAAGCCCGGGGTTTTTTTTCTCCTAGGGGGTTTTTCACCCCGGGGAGGCAGCCTTTTTGGGCTTTACCTAGCTTCCTCTTCTATACGGTGCTTTAGTAATACGTGCAATTATAATATTGAGTCATAGCCGCAGCAAATTTAACTGCTCATGCTATCATGTATTTTGTTGTGCTATCTGTCGTTTTCTGTGCTTTTCACTGCTTCTATTTATGTAAAGCTGCTTTGAAACAATTGACTTTTGTGAAAAGCGCTATATAAATAAAATTGAATTGAATTGAATTGGATTAAACTCCATGGCTTTCATGTCTTGCTATATCCAAACATCCTTGGATATGAAATTGCTCTGTTTTTAAATAAACTTGCGTTCAAAACTACTTAGAACACTATCTAAGGCTGCAATGGCGTGTTGGATAAACAAAACTGCTCGCATAGGTGTCGTCATCGTCTTGCTGCCTCCTCCCCGTTGGTCCCTGGTTTCCATGCTAGACTTGCAGTGTGAATACATTTGCACACAAGGCAGCATAGGGAAACCAAGGCTAGTAAGCTGCAGCTCATTTCACATTTACTTGTTCAAATGAAATAAAATTCATATAATAATTTCTAATCATATCATTGCATTTGTGTTTGAATAATTAGTTTTTGACCTGAAACAGTTGCATATTAAACTTAAATTTAGCTTATCCTTCCTATTTTTATGTTTGCGGAGGGAGAAAGTGTTTGATGGGTGGGTCTCTAAAAATCTGCGTGCCAGAAAAATTCAAATCGTTTTTTTAACTTAATTGGGAGAATAAAATGACTCTGTTCTGTCCGTCAGTTGTGTCAATTCAAGTTCAAATGACGTTATTCAATCTAACCGTATTAGTTATAACAAGATGGCTGCCGTAAGGCTTGCCACAGTACAAGCAGTGTTCCTGTATGTCATCCTACTGTCTGCGATATTTGTTTGTGAAGTGTCATGTCTAATTCAGTACACTCGATCGGAGCTCCTAAACCTCAGATACACCTCTCACTGTGATCTGTCTACGTCCTTACTGGAGAATCTACGGGAACTAGATATACCAAGCCAGTCAACACCATGGCTGCCGACTAAAAAAGGTCGTCGCTCAGGAACCTTTGCCAGGTTCAGGAGACGACCGCACCGGCCACCGCTCCCACATGCGACCTAATTTCTCAATGGTGCGACTTAAAAAAATATCAGGAGTTCGAGGGAAAAAGCCATGGTCCAGATCTACGTGTCTGTACGTTTAAAAGTGCGTGTGCGCTCCAGTCAGAGAGAGAAAGAGAGAGAGGTGAGTCCGTCAGATAAACAGAGTGGATGTAGCCGTGGATGATTAGAGAAGAGGAAACAACGATTGATAATTTTTTCGTTAAGAATGTTAAGTTAATGCCTGATCCGTCCGAAGATCATAACCAATGCTCTGACATCAACCTCACGTCACATCAGATCCGAACCCGAAGACAGAATTAGGTAATGAGCCTCTTACAATCGAGTCAGAGCCAGAGCATAATTCTTTTGAAAAAAATTATTTGAACGTAACCCCGAACAGCAATGTCGCGTGCCGTGCGCCAAATTTATAGAAAAAAGCCAGGAGTCAGGACCGCTGTTTTCTTCATAATCTTACTTCCAAATCTAATCCTATAAACTTTTCGGTGTTTGCTGTATCGTCTTAAATAGAGAAATAAGTTAATTCCTTGATTTGCGTTGTTAATGCATGTATAAATAATTCCCCCAAGGGTTTAGTTTATGCGCAAAAAGCATTAAAATGAATAGAACATGATAATTACATCTTTCTTTTGTGAAAAAATAATAAAATAAATAAGCCTACATGAAATGTGTTTAACTTAAATATTAGCAAATTAACAAAACGAATTTAAAAGTAGCCTATATAGCCTATATGAGTTTATTTTTTGTGTGACACGCTCCAAAACTTTTTTATGCAATCTTATCATGCGTATCATGCCATCACCGGCACAGGTTTACGCAGGGCAGTGAGAAAAATACATTAAACTTTAAACATTTAACATTCTACTTGAGTTTTTTTGGACATCCCTTTGGAATCACTGCAATCATATCATCAATTTAAAAGGTATAAATATAAGCGCATGTAGCAATGTTGTAGCACTGGTATCACACCACTGTATGCGCTACTGGACCAGTTCTAGGTTCTAAGGAGTGGGGGAGCAAAAATCACTACACCAGAGACCGTTACTTTAAATACAAAAGGCCGGCTATTTACTGAATGTAAAACACATGAATATATATACAGAACTATGAAAATGTAAAACAAGAAAATATACCCTGCAAGTTATCAATATTGAGGTAAGTAGAGGTAAGTATAAAAGATTAAAGAAATAAAAATGAATTGTATTTCACTCTCTTTTTGTTATCTAGTTCACCTAGGCACTTTAAGTTAGACCGGTCTTTTCCTAAGTTGAACCTATTTTTGGATCCTATTTTTCTTCTTGAATAAACCCTTTTTCTTTTACAGGTAAGAAAATACCTTCAATTTACACAATCAAATCAAAATAACCCATAAACATTTCAAAAACATTTCAAATCAGATTTCAAATCACATAAATCACATTTCAAATCACATTTCAACATATTAACTCAATGTGAAAATAGAAGTGTCCCTTTAATTCAGTCCGAGTTCAAATGGGAGTTCAATTATTCAGTTCAATGAAGAGTTTCAGTTCGATTCAGTCCGCAAAAATAGTTCAATCAGAGTTCAATTCGATCCAAAAACAATTTCTCAAATATACTCCTACCGCTCTGGCAGCGAGTCACTGTACTCAAAAGATTTCCTCACTGATGTGATGAAGATATGCAAATCTGGGTCTGGCTCGCCATCTTGAATCCCGTCCGCACGTGAGCACACCCGCACACTGCAGATCAATCCTCGCTCCGACAGAGCCTCACATTTAGCACATAAAAAACCTGACCTGTATAACAGGTCATAAGCACAATAAATTAATTTTTAACTCTTCAAATCACACAATTAAATGTTCCACAGTCTCTGAGTTGTAAAGTTATTGCTACGGTGCTTTTTCACTCCAAAATGGCGGCGGAGCACTGTCATTTAACTCACCACTCCGTCTCAACATAAATACATAACACATCCTTCATTTACAAAGCATACATTCACTTTATTAACATTCACAGTTTTCATAAACTCAAAATTTTAACTGGTAAACAACTTATGGCAAAACATTTCCTTGTTAACAGCTACGTTTTACTATTAAAGAGTAACTAAACCCCTGGTCAGAGCCTGACTCCGCCCACTGGCAATATTTGAAAAATGCAAGAAAAGTGGGAAGATCCCAACGGGGATAGAGGGGACAAACTAAGCTCGTACCAAGTGTGTGGTGAGATCGTAACAAGGGCGTGGTAAGCTTGAATCTGCTTACGTCACGAGTCATTTTTTGGACCCAACATCCAATAGGAATATTCAACTGCAGTAGCCACCGTTCAACCTGAAGAGGGCAGCACTCAGACGTTTTTACACCATATATTGCAGTATTGAAACACTTTATATCCAAATGTCAAAAAAGTTACCAAAATCAATTAACAGCACTAATAAAGCATCATTCATACAGATCATTAACTAAAAAAAGTTGGTTTAGGGTTTAGTTACTCTTTAACTCTCTGCTAGAGAAAGTAAAAACATGTGACACAGCAAAGTGCAAAAAACAACTCAAACTCACCAAAACTGTTGTGGCTAAGATCACATAAAATCCCTGTCAATCCCCGATCAGGTAAGTTATGTTTTTTAACTGCAAAATCAACTTTTACACTCTTTTCTCTGCTTATTAAACACAGTTCGTTCTCTCCGATCTCTCTTCTGCAGATCTCTGCTGCAGCGTCGCTAACGTGACGCACTTACGTCACTAGCCCGTTAAAGGGGTGGTGAGCTGAATTTTCTGTCAGCATGCTTTTAATCTTTAGACATTAAATGGCTGTTTTAACATTTTTAACATTTTTAATTCTCATGAATAAACTTCATTAAACGAATCATTTAACTTTTTAAACTTATTTATGCAGCTTTTAACTATTTATTCTTATTTATGTCACATTTTTAACATTTTTTAGCTGCTTTTCTATCTCTGATAGGTCTTCTAGAACAGTCATCTTCTGTTTGGATATCACTTTGGTCCATAACACTTGTGTCCTTCTTGTCCTCCTGAGCAGGTTGAATAGAAGGATGGACGTTATCCACATCTTCCTCAGGTAAGTTTTCAGTTTCTTGTCCAGCGGTTGAGCCGCTCTCTTCAGGATCAGGTAAGTCATTGGTTCCAGGATCATAGGTCTCTACTGGGACATCTTCAAGAGCATTGGCTACGTTTGAAGGGCCTTGCTTAACAGCAGTCAACTCTTTGGAGGGTTCCGGTTGAATCCTTTCTGGTAAGTATTCTATGGGTTCAGGGGTTGGGTCAAACCTTAGTGTTTCCACTTGTAGGTTTCTGTGTCCATCATAGTGATATTCCTCAGAGTCAGATTGGGATTCATCCTCATTAGCTCCATCCGTACTGTCATTTTTAGGATATTGTCGAGTTCTTGGTCGTCTCACTGTCATGGCCGGGTTAGTTTCACTTTCAATTGAGGTTACAGGAAGGAAACCGCATGGCAGCAAGAGGTCACGATGAAGAGTTCTTTGTGGACCATCTCTCGTCTCAGGCCTCACAATATACACTGGGACATCTCCAGACTGTCTCTGGACAATA